>NC_139839.1:21192240-21367240 GCF_963691815.1 Echiichthys vipera | reverse complement strand
ATTTTATCTCAATTGTCTTGTTTTCATAATTGAAAGCCAAAAGCATAAGTGAAAATAAAACTGGATTAAAGATCAATTCTTACGGATTAGGATTACAGCTTTATTCACCCAGCCCTAAACCAAAATCACTTCCATACTTCATAACGTTCATATACTCACATAATTATATTACAATTCATAAACAGCTCTGGCAGAATATTTGATTCTCATTCTCATCAGAACTTTGTCTAAAGTGGAGGGTTGAAAATTGCAGTCCCTCTTTTGCTCTATCAGCATACAGGAAATAATCTCACACACACACACTGTTACACACATAGAGCATAGTCGATGCCCACACTCCAATGCTGTCACTCCACTGGTGGCTCTGTGCAGTCCTCCTGATTCAAACAGATACACTTTCTCTGCCCTCGCCCCTTTCATTAACAGCCCCTCTCTGCTGCGCTGTATGTGCACTGTGGCACAAGCTGCAGACCAGCAATGCATGAATATGCATCCTGCTACAGCTATGCTTGAATGGCTGGGCTGAAGAGATGACTGCAGGCTATTAAAGCAATGAGATTGGATTCAGCTGAAAAGAGTGAATGCGTAAGACTTGTTACTTTTGTCCTTAAAACCCCTCCTCATCCTATTTTCACTTCCTCTCCTTCCAGTTCCCCACAGTGTGAAGTCAAGAGTTGGGTACAAGAGGGAACCATCTGGCCTCATGTGACACTAAAAAGATGATGATGTAGATCAATACTTTCTTCATAGGAATGATAGAGAAAAGTCACCCAACAACTGTCACTGTCTGTATATCCTCTCATCATAATTGGAAACTTTGTCATCTCAAACCAAAACCTTGGATGGGAGATAGAAACCGCCATGTGTGATCACATTTCCAAAGAGAGTTTTGACTCGGCAGCTTGGCAGGGAGGTACAAACCAAGCAAAATGACGTGATCATGGTATTTCATCAGTTCATCATGGTGCCTGGACACGTCGAACCCGTATAAAGCTTCTCCAGCTTCCTCCGTCACTGCAACGCGGACAAACATAGCGCCTACACTTCAAACAACAAGATCACAGGTCAAAGTAGAGGGTGGGAAAACAACAGCTTGTGTCTAGAAGTGGAGGCGGAGAGGAACTGTACTAGAGTCCTCACTAGAAACAGACACTTTGTAGCAGATAAAAATGCCTGTAGATAACGTACATCCTCACTGACATGTTGGACAGCAGAACGCTGCAGGCCAAACCATGTTTCTAACAATATCTGCTGCATTACTATATAGCTCTGAATGAAACACACAGATCATAGTCTGAGCTCTACTTTGATTATTTGATTTTTACTTTAGAGGAGGCCTCACTGTTTAAGCACTAATCATTTGGTTATGATCAGTAAAAGAAAACAAAGACAAACACAGCAATAATAAGTGCAATGATGGCTAAAAAAGTGAAATACTGAATGCAGCCAACTCCTCAACTCTTGTATAAAAAGCATTCACTTAGTCTCAGCATAATCAATCTAGCAATTAGCAATATCTGTATTCTGCACATGCTTGAGTAGAACTAACTGACTTGCAGAGTGATATCCCAGGACTAGATCAATTGCACAATTAAATAATGTATGTGCCGTACTCTGTGGTCTACAATTAGCCGCAGCTCCTCCTGTTGCCAAAAACAACCCTGTTCATCTTTAACAATGACTCGTGCACGTGTGATGTGACTTACGACTGCAGAGTATAATCAAACAGAGGCATCTCACTCCTAACTAGTATCTCATGAATAAATTCAGATCTCAAAGTAAAATAACCCTGACCCCAAATGAGCTTATGTAGGTATCATGAAACATCCTGACATCCCCTTCTCATAACTAAGAGTCTGCCGCCATGCTAACATCTCTGTGAGGCTGTACTTAGGCACAGCCATGCTCTGAGCTAAATGCTAACGTCAGCATGCCAACATGCTCGCAATGGCACTGCGGGTTAGCATGCTGTTAATTAGCAATAAACACAACTGATGATGATAGGGATGTTGTTTTGCAGGTATTAGGTCATAAATCAAAGAAACGTTTGACCTGATGATGGTGCTCAATGAAAAATTAAGGGATTAACAAAGTTTAAAGTTTAAAAAATTCATACATCAATCATATCCGTACAATATTTCACGGCAATCTATCCAATATTTGTTGAGGTGTTTCACTAAAAATACCAAATATGTCGCGTAGTACCATAGCATGCAGAAGATCAGGGGATCACTCCTTGACATCATAAAACGACTCGTGTAAAATTCCACGCCAATGCATCCAATGGTTAAAGTGTCAAAGTGGTTGGCCGACCAGCACTGCCATCCATAGAGCCACGCCACTAGCAGGTTAGAATGGGGAAGCATTAATCCACTTAACACAATAATATAATACATGGATTAATGTTATAGTTGGTGTCAAAAGATAGATGCATGCATTCAAAAATGTGTTTAAAATGTATTTGCCCAAAAGCTCTTCAGAGCCATGGCTGCAGAACCCTCTCCACCTAATAAATGATCAAAGTCTCCGCAGCGCCTCCAGGGATTTGGATAATTTGGTTGGTCAAATCCAATCCTGGCAGTCACAGGCTGAAGCTGAACCCTTTCTTGTCTGAAAAAGGTGAGAGAACACTGTCCCTCTGTGTTGCTTCAGCGGCCTCCATGCTGCTGACAAGGAGCAGTAGGGAGCGAACCAGCTAATTACACTGGCATCTGTACTCTCACACTGCCACTCTGACTAAATGTTTAGCTTCCACATAACATGCTCACGTACGCACACATACACAGCACAGATGGGAGCTGATGACTGCACTAATAGGTGTCACTTTGTGGGGGGGGGGGGGGGGGGGCGAGAGGAAGTACTTAAGCCACTAAAAATGATTGCATTTCTACACGAGAGCTCTGTTCATTTTCTCTGCTTCAAGATATAAGCTCATGTAGCATCGACAATCAATCTTCCCGAGTTGCAAACACATTTAAAAAGTGAAAGAAACAAAATAACTTAAATTGTATATAACACAGTCCAAAGGTATGCCAAAGTGATTATTAAAGAAGGAAATATGACCGCAAAGAATAAGTGACGATTAGGAATCTGACCAGACATTCAATGCTAACTTTCAATACTTAACAATTTTCAACACTCGGTGCTAAAGACACATTTCAGTAGAATCGGTACTGAAAAAATATTATAGCCAGCGCTAGCGGTTTGTGCTTTTAAACATATAATGTACATTACAACATGACTACACATGGTTCATTTCTGTAGTGTGTTTTGACTGGCGGTCAACTACTGTATCATTTTGCCACTCCAGCTGGTCAGTTTTGTGTTTCGATGTTAGTTAGTTAGCTAGCCAACCTTAGTCCCTTTCTTTGGTCATCAAAGTGTGTTGTTGTAAACACATATCAGTTGAGTACTGGACACTCTGCAGTAGCTGGTAATTACAGATTCAGTTGTTCCTGCTGCAGCTAGCTATTCTACCAGCAGCTAGCTAGCTTAGCTTGTCTCAAAGATGCTACATCATTCTGTGCTAAAGTGAGAAATGCAGCTAAAGTCTCTTTCACAGTTCCTTACTCTAAACTTTTCCACCTTCACCTTCAGAAAATTGAATCTGTTCATTTAAAGTGTTTATAAGCTATAATATTTGAGTCACAGTAGGTTTCTGCTTATAATGACCGGGGTTGACATGTTTTTTTAAGACTTCAAAATGTACCTGAAACCTGCAGGGAGATGTTGAAAACCACAGCAAAACCTGTTAATAATGCAGAGAGTCCTGTTTAATATCAGAATAAGAGACAACCTCATCAGGTTCAGTTACTCTTACATCGATGTTGTATTTATATCTTTGTCAAAACCAAAAGGTCCCTGGGGTGTGAATGAACACAACAGAAGCATGTACATTTAGCTTTACATTCAACCTTATGATCCCTAAACAATGGGACACCTTCATTTTGTCCAGAAATATATGGTGACAAACTGTTAGTTGTTAATAAGATCGGATCTGCCGTCTACTGTTTGCTCATATCTTGCCCATTGCATAGACATCAACTCTCTATTTTGATCTGTGACATTTTAAAACTATTTCTGGTAGCTGCAAGCTCACAGAAACAAACACTGAATCACAGGCCAATCATACATAACTTCTCTTTTTTAAAAGACTCAAATAGAAGTCTTGGTTATGAGGAATTCATTTGTCTGAGCTGGCATGACACTCGCTCCTGTGCTCTAGTCAAAACAACAATGTGCTCACGACTTGGCAAAATGTCACAGATTCTCTCATAATGGGACATCTGATGAACTCACAGCTCATTAGCAAGAATAAATTGTGTCTCCTAAATCCAGACACATGGCGCAGGCTGAATACAGGACATATTTAATCACTGGTCCGACACTGGTTAATCACATTTATCTGGTTATTGTTACACAATTGAAAGGGAGATTTCTAAAACGGCATAAACAATTTTCATGTCATTGTGTAAATCAACAATAATAGGCTTTGTTTTTCAAGCTGATCATTTATTATTAATTTAACATCCAATCCACAACGACACTCGCTATGTGAAATGACGCTATGGTAAGTGATAAAGAATGTACTGTATTGTCAATAATCTTTTAAAACTCCTATCACAAAGTAAGGCTGTAAAAGTCACATTAATAACACTTTGAACAGCAGGATGGCAAAAAATTATAGTTTCAATACCACGCAAATGTTAATGGCTTGTTAATGGCTAGAATACAGATATGAGCCTAATAAAATAAAACAAAAAACACTGTTTTGTTCTTTATCTTCTGTAGAGGAGGCGTGCAGCAGTTCACTACCACTACTCTCTAAGTAGAGAGTTTGTCTGTTTAGTTTCCAGTCCAGGATATTTAGAAACCACAATATTCTGTTACCGCCTGCCCACAGTAGGACAGAGTCAGGGTGAACTAACAGGACACAGTGTGCCAGGCTTTATTAACTTCAATCCTACCAGCTACCAACGGGCATTCAAATTGTTCAAAAAGTCCACTGAAGTTAAGAAATTTCTACTGATGACTGCCTCTTGATTTTACGCACTGAATGGGCACATTACCTTGCAAAATGAAAATATCTATTTATATTTCCTACTAGAAGTCCAGTTTCTCTCATCTCAGCTGAAAGTCTCTATTACAGCATGTTGCATCAGCCTAAGTCATCATCTACGGTCTGCCAATCAAATGTAATGAGTATCTAAAAGAGAGAGAGACACACACACTCCGTATGTGCACACGCTCTTACAGTATGTTATGTGCCGAGAAGCCCTGCTCAAATTACATTATCCACTGTAAATCTGACAATGTAATAATGTAACACAGAAGGGGGGCTGGCTGACTGTGAGACTAGCTGAGGCCTGGAGCCTTGCTAATTCCACACACAGACACATGCACACACACACATAACAATGATGTTGTAACATTATGTACTGAGAGGGCCTATTTAAGCATCATTATCCCGCAACATATGATGGCGTTATAGATCGGAGGCTGCAAACATTTCTGATAATCCACTCAGACCGCAGGCACAGGAGAACAAGCACACACTGCGCACACAGGGTGTAATTTAGGGCACACTGTCAATTCGTACCTTAGCACGCTTCACGGCTAATGTCTAGTTCGTTTGACCAGTGAGAGGACAACTTGCCGGCCGCGGACCAGTTGAGAGAGGTGGGCTTTTGTAAAGCACGGATGCACACGTACGGGCACGAGTGTGGGTACATGTAGCGTGAGCATTGACGGCGGTCCTGATGTCTATTTATATGAGTCTGTTCTCCGCGACGGACTTTTAAACAGATGCCACCGGTGGTTTGATGCGTTGAGTGTTTACTGCAGATTTTGTCAGCTGAAAATATTAAAAAACAGTCAGACAAAACTAAATCTCCGAGGGGTGATGATGTATAAGCAAGAAGCAATCAAGCCGCAGCCCAGATCATTTCTAGTAATGCGAGTACAAATGGGCCTAGACCGGGGCACAGTACGAATGGACAGTGTGAGTGCGCCCTTAGATGAGGGATTCATTAGTGTCTGACTCTTTAACACTTATTTACATGTACCTTGCAAATGATGGAGAGGGGGAAAACAAGACCCACACACTAGTTTTAGGCTCAAGTCAGACTCACCAGCTTCTGGAACAAATGTCCTACGGTGACCTTCTCGTCCCACTGCTGGATGTTGGGTAAGAGGGCGTCGTAGAACTCCTTGTGGATCTCAAAAATGTCCTGGATTTTGTAGAAGATGGTCTCTACCTGCTGGATGGTCAGGACAGGCTGTGAGGTTGTGGCTGTGGCTTTCAGAGGACGCATGGGCTGGAGAATGAGAGACAGAGAGGACAGAGGAAGTGAAGTGAGGACCAAGCTTAAGCATCTTTTCCAGAGGTTAACTACAGTAAATATATGAAGAACTAGAAAGCAAGAAATATGACATAAACTTTACTTCTTAAAGCATTTTGACTACGGCATACATTTCAGATAAAATGGGTTGAAGCTGTGTCTAATTTAAGAGCAGACTTTCATAGTGAGTTTAATTTGGGGCAGTTAATTGGCCAGTCAGTGGCCTAATTGGGCCAGCGCCTGAAAAAAGTTTCTGATCTTGCTATGTGTCACCTAGTGATAAGCATGTAATCTTAGCCTCGCTGCTCCACAAGTGGGTGACTCTCTTCTCTGCAGGGCAGTTTCTGACCAGTCAGATTGCACACCGACTCAGTTAATCATAGATATGAGTGGAGTGGACACGGTAGGGGGCGACCCTGAATTAGAGTGATAACAAAAACGCTTTCACGTCATGGAAACTTTAATTCTCTCAGGCTGATGATGAGTCAGTCTCACACTGATTGCAGGGGTTGTTTGAATGCAAAGCATGAAGCTGAACAGCCCTCCGTATAAATGAGGCAGGGGATCAAATCCCTCCTTTTACTTTACAAGATAACAACAGTTTTACTCTTTAAATGCATTTACACACGGACAATTTAGTGCTGGAGATGGACATATTGGAAATCAATATCTAAACAGTTACTAATGATAAGCTACCTGTATGAGTATAAAAGTGTATTTGGTCCAAGGCAATGCTGCAGTGTGTGTCTGCATGTTATCAAATGGCTCATTCTCAGCTCAACACAGCTAATTTTGTGCGTGGTATCGACGATATTGATCTAACTAAAATAGAAGGAGTCTCTGTCTGTCTGTCCTTCGTTTATCTCCACAATCGTTCATCTGATCGACTTTACACTTGGCGAGTGTATTCCTGAGGACCCAAGAAAGTGCAGTGTCGAGTGCGAGCTCTTGAGATCTATGGGAAATATTTATTAGCAGTGCGTTAGTAGCTTTGGTTCTTTGAAGCCGAGTGAGGTGCAGGAAACAACAAGCCAAATACAATGAACTTGTCTGTTGTCTTCGTAGTACGTTACCTCCTCAGGTGTTACACACCAAACTGGAGTTTACCATTATACCAAAAGATCCAAGAAAAAGCAACTGCTGGCTGTCAGATATCAACCTCAGTCTCCCTAGATTTGGTCCAATCCACCACCATCATCGTTAACAGAGGGTTACTCGCAAGCTACTTGTGACTTTTGTTTACAAGTCCTGGCTTGCCTTTAATTTGTTAAAGCAAACTAAAAACCTGCCAAATATAAAGAAAAAATACAACAAAGCAAAAACAAAAGTGAGATTGCACAGTGTGTTTTAGATATTCTCTCAACAACTGAGGAAGTGGAGGAGGACAGGAACAAACTCTTTGTTGGTTGATTTGTATCTTGTGTCGTCACTGGGGTAGAAAGAGAAGGAACTGAAAGACTGACCAGATTTCTGCCAGAATTACTGCAATCTTTTGTTGACCTTATTGACTAACTACAGTTTTTTTTGTTGTTGTAGTGGTGGAGGCTTAGTAGTATACCTGATGTGTGACTTTTCATAAACAGCCTCACAGTTTGATGTCAGACTGACTCCATGTTGGTCAAAGTGCAGAGTGCGGCTGAGAGCGGCAAGGTATGACATCGTGGCTTAGCATGGAGAAGCATGCTCAGTAAGTGTTGCAGGAAACTGCTGTGACTGTGGTCCTGCTTTCAGTATGGCCATTAACCACTGATGGAGCTCTGACAGTTCACACAGGCTGCACCAACTCACACAGCAGCAGCACTGACACATGAGCCTAAACAAGCCGCTTTCCCCCAAAACAAGTGAATGTCTGTCAGTGTCAGAAATTGAAATTATCTTCACCCCAGCTGTGTGTGTGTGTGTGTGTGTGTGTGTGTGTGTGTGTGTGTGTGTGTGTGTGTGTGTGTGTGTGTGTGTGTGTGTGTGTGTGTGTGTGTGCCTCACCAGTAGCAGGGCCTCCAGCTGGTTGATGTAGATCTCTTCGCTGGCCAAGAAACCTGACAGCACCAGTTTTTTCATCTCCAGCCCTTTCTCTATTTCTCCCTGCAGGATGAAACAGACATGAATGTATTCAACTATTAGACATGTAGTAATACAAGTCACACACACACACACACACACACACACACACACACACACACACACACACACACTAACGATCACCACATCACAGTACAATAACTTAAGCTTGTTTCCTGCATGTTACCACTACAGTCCCCACATCAGGTAAACATGAGATTAAAACACACACATCCAGAGTGCGTAGGTATGAGAGGCAGCTGTTTATTGGGAATCTAAAAACATACAAATGGCTTGCTTCCCTTGTGGGAAAGTTTTACTTCTAGTATTTCCAGGAAGTTGGTGAATTTGGACTTCGATATCAGGGAAGCCACCTCCCTATTAATGTTTGAGAAACAAGGAGCAAGAGGAAAACAAGGCACACTAATACCTTTATCCATATCCTGAAGAAAACACTAGTCTGAGTAAGAGTTCTCAGCACTTCAATGAGAAAAGGTGAGAAATATAGCTGAGAGCGGTGAGCTAGAGAGGTTAAACTGAGGTGAAATGCTTGACAGTCTTGAGGTTGGTATTCTACATTATCCCAGCATGCAATGGAAAGAAAGCAGTGAAACACGCGAGATAGGATGAGACAGACAAGTCGACTCGGTTCAACTCACACCTTTGGGAATTTTATCACCATGCGAACCACCTGACATGCATGTCTGTAACTCATCTATTTTGGATGCAACTACAAAAGTGTTGCAGGACTAAACATCGTAAAGTCTGTACTGGATTATAAGGCTCTTCTTATAAGGTACTTCTCACTTATTTTACCATATTTAGTTATACTGTACAAAATACAAATTTAATAACACAAAGGGAACATACCAACAGACTGCCTTTCATGCCAAGGGTAATAAAACAGAAGGGTTTATTTCAATTCAAACCTTTGTTATAATGTTTAAAGCCATAAAACATGTTATTGCCTGAAAATGTACCTAAGCTGTAGATAAGAAACTCTGTTTTCACGCGCTGCATTACAGCCGATGTGTGTTTCAGTGTGTGAGTCAAACTGTGGAATTCTTTGGAAAATCATTTCAAATGTCGTTAAACTGTTATTGAATTTGAAATAATGTACAGAGACCAAATAATTGGACTATATGAACTTAATGAGGGATGTTTAGGTTTAATATGTATGCACGTTTACGTGTGTGTACGTGTGCTTTGAGTGGCCATCTTTAGAGAAGGAGGCAGGTGAATGATCACGGAAAGTGTATTGTGTTGTGACAAACGTACTTATTTTTTGTGTTGTAGGTATCCACTGTGGTGATAAAAAAGGAACGATGACTTTAAATTATACCTATCTTCACTTTGTGTAAGAAAGCAAACTGTTATACAAACTTGTGTGCTATAGGTCAGCACACAGACTCATCTCATCTAGTCAGCAAGCCATTGATAAAATACATTCCACACTATGTGATGTTTCTTAATCACACGCACACACACTTATAACAATGATATATTAGCACCTGCTGCATACACACTATACTGTAAATGGCGAATACATTTCATATAACCTAAACAAGCCAGGTCAGGTCACTTTAATTAGAAAGCATATTAAAAATGCATATTAAAAATGATGACCATGTTGAGCAAAACAATTAAAATTGAAATGAAAGCTTCACAAGCAATTCTCCTCCATAATAAAATTACAGCTAGCTTAACAGTAAACCCACTTTACACCTGTTCAGGCTGTCATTCACTCTTCGCCCCCTGCTACACACACATACGCGCACGCACACACACGCACACACAAACACGTCTATGCACACAGACAAAAGGCAATAAAGTGGAGAATAGTGACGTTAAAGTGTCATATGTACTTAAGGGAGGCCAAAGAACAGCCATGACAGCAAGAAAGTAAGATTAATTATTAACACAGCCAGATCCTTACAATGATATCAGCACACCAGCCCTGCCTGATAAGACAAGGAGCCATGACCTCATTGTTTTAACCCAATCATGCCTAACATCCGCGCTGATCTTATCCCTCAAGACTGGAGGTATACTGTATAACCTTGTACAGTTAATACAGCATGAGCATAACATAAACTTTACATTTCTTAACGACAGGATCGTTAAAGGTCCTGTGTTCTGCTCATCTTCAGGTTCATACTTTTATTTTGGGTTTTCTAATAGAACATGTTTACATACTTAAATGTTCTAAAAAACACATCCTTTTTCTCATACTGTCTGTTTGAATAAACCTGTATTCATTAATTGTCTGAAACAATTAGTGTCTGTCTCTTTGAGCTCCTCTCCTGTAAAAGTCCAGTCTGCTCTGATTGGTCAGTGTTTACGTGTCTTCTGCATCTTTGCTCTTGGAGTCTCTGCACCGCCATTACAGCCGGGGAATGGCTTTAAAAGGACTTTCTACCTTTATATAATACCGTTGTGACATCCTAACTGTACAGAAATCCTGACGGCTCGTTTAAAGACACAGTTTATGAATACGGACTGTGTGCATTTCTCTGTGAATGAGTTTTGATACTCTCACAGTATTTATATAACATCTCAACCTGCTTTATAATAAAATAACTTTTTACAATACGGGACCTTTAACAAGTAGTTCACTGGAGGACATTAGAGATTTCGCATTAAGTATTACTTCATCACACTTTTAAATACTTAACTGTAAACATGCAGTACATTCACCTCACTTTCAGATAAATATAACTATGTCAACCCATGTTCTGATGAATGTGAGCCTCATGTGTGATCTGTGATAACTCTGATATGTTATATATGCACTTGTTCATCAACATACACGCATCTCTCCACATTTCTGATGAGAGCGATGATGCTTAATCTCCCTGTGATTGACTCCCTCATGTAACAGCGACAGATCGTTTTCAACTAAACTGTGACAAGTGTCCAGTCATGTCATTCATCTCTCAAGCTGCACTCAATAAGTTCATGAAGGATGTCAAAAGCACATGTAGTGGGCAGGGTTTGAGCCTGTGGGATGGAGCCTCTGAGTCAGATATAAGGCTGGTATTCTTTGAAAGAAACTGAAAGAAAATGTTCCTCCAGACTAAAACTCGAAAGAAAGCAGCACCAGAAATGAGTCATCTTAGACGGTTCTTTGATGCACAAAATACAGCTGCAGCTTACCATTTATTTTAAGAACCACGAACCATATGAGTGTCCACATCCCCAGGCGTTTTTTATACATGTCATATCTTAGCTGTTTTAAGGTCTGACGTATGATGCTAGATTTGTGTAGTCAAATGCATTTTTATTGTGAAATGTGTTCTTGGTGACGTGTAAGGCTTACTTCTTCAGTGACAAACATGTCACAGCAGGATGAAAAAAAACAGGAAAGGAAGGGAAAACTATTTTTTTCCAACAGTGGGAATATTTTCCCTCTGCTGTACAAAGAGCTACTGTGTGGCGAGAGGGCAAGATGAGAAATACATGAGCGGTGAAAGGATTTTTCCATGGCAACCTGCTCCTGTGTGTGCACTTCTCAGTTAGGACAGAAAAAAAAACCCTGCATGCTTTTTTATTGTGCCCTCTGCTCTTATTCTGTGTGATAAAGGAGCTGTTATCAAATGTGACCGGGAACAACACGGGCTGTTTGCCAATTCAACTACTGGGAGGAACACACACACACACATACACACATGCACGCACACGCACACAGACACACACACACACACACACACACGCACACACTTTTTTACAGAAGTCACTATTAGAAACAGACCAGACGTCATTAAAAAGCAGCAGAGTGAGTAGACATGTGCTCCAGAGTAGCTGCCTCATCAGGCCACGCTGACACACTAATGGCTGTCACACACACTCGCGTACACACTCTTGCAGCACAGATGTTTTATAAGCACACGTAGCAGTTCATCGTGGCATCACATCGTGCCAAAACACCAATAAGACTTTCCACTCTGCTATATTAAGACAAGATTTCATGCCTTGTTGGGCTGTTAGTTGCATAAGTGTGTCTGTGTGTGTGTGTGTATCCCCTGCATCCAGCTGTCCAGCCGCTGTCTCACCTTAAACTGTCTATGTATCGGAGTGATGGGGTCCAGCTCCCCATCTCCATATTCAAACACATCCTCCTCCTCCTCCAGCACCCTGTCCAAGTAGCACAGCACTTCCTCCTCTTCCTCCTCCATGATTCTCTCTTTCTTTTTCTTTCTTCCGCCTCTTCCTCCCCTCTTTCTGCCTGAGATTTCCCTTCTTCAGGGCCTGCCTGGACACATCAGTGTTTTCCCTTTAGAGCAACTCGTCTGGACACCGAGAAAGAAAGAGAGAGGACCCCGCCTACACTACCCCACCCCCTTCCTCTGCTGGGCTTCCTGGTGTGAGTGTATGTGTATACTCTACTCTCTGTGTGTGCGTGTGTGTGTGTACCACTGTTCCACCTCGGTCGATGAGGTCTGCCCTCCCTCCACGTCGCCCCTCCCCTCACAACAAATGCTATCCAGCCACTTCCTTGATGACTACATAGAGCCTTTTCTGTCTGTGCTTCACTGGGAGACTCAAGTCTGCTTCATTTTCTTCATTTCTTTCTTCCGTATCTTCAGGCAAAAGTCACTTCCTCAAACACACAGCTTCTCTCTTTTTCGCACGGCTCAGTGTTACAGGGTTCCCTCTCTCCTTCTCTCCGGCCATTGTCTCTTTATTGATCTGCTGAGAGCCTTGGATGTGGAGCTGAGACGAGCTAATGCGCTGCCGGTGCGGCTGATTCTAATTACAGGTCACATAGATCAGCAGTTAAGCACGGGCAGAACATGGGGTTCAAAAATAAAATAGTGTTAAGACAGACAATGTGTGCGCACTGGGACGAGCTGTTAGGAAAAATCAATAACTCTGGATATTAAAGGAAATGTAAGTGAAAATGTGAATCAAGATGTGATGATTCAGCTATCAGTTTGAGTGTATTTATTAATGAATACAGTTCACACACCACAACAGTCCGGACCCTTGGGTGCCACTTCACAGGGAGTCAGCCTCCATCTAGATCTCCCCCCATTTCTCTGGAGCCTCCCTCACCTCATGATCTGTGCGGGCCATCTCTGCAGAGCTTCTCTTGCAAACTCCAGGCTAACACTTAAGGTTGCTAACCTCCTAGCCTATATTATGTATATAGGTCAGACTGATTTTACGAGCCAAGGACTCGCAAGAGTGTTGGGAAAACAATTAAGAGTACATTTATGCTTGTGGCTTGTATTTCTAGGTCACCTCTATAACAAGCCATTAATATGGGTGGAGAATGGAACACACAGAAAGAAAAGAAAAGAAAAGAAAGAAAGAAGGAAAGAAAGAAAGAAAGAAAGAAAGAAAGAAAGAAAGAAAGTGAGAGAAAGGATGTCACACTAGAAACACAGAATGGACAAAAGAATAATTATAACAAGGAAGGAAAAAAAGGAAAAAGAAGAAAGCAAAAGCATAAAATTAGTCAAGGACATTTTATTTATACAGCCCCAAATCACCCATTTTCCTCAGACAACACCCTCTGTCCTTAAACCCTCCCTTTAATCAAGGAAGAAAAAAAATGCAGGCGGAAATACGGTTAAGTAGAACATACACACAGTTTATCCAGAAACTATGATTTTAAAGTCCCAAATACCAACTAAAGTAGCATGTTTTAGTTATGTATGCATTTATAAACACGCTCCTCATGCTGAATGTATGCATCTTGGCATGGAGGTGTCATGGCTGGCTCTCCCGTGTCAGCAGATGAAAGGCAAACTCAGCGGAAAGAAAGGGCGACTTAACAAGGCGGTTAGGAGAGGACGACTTCAGTGGAAAGACCTTGAGAGTGCAGCGTCTGACATGAACCCTCCACAAACAATCTCTCGCAGCATCAAACCAGCCGGCACTATGAACTCCTCTGACTCATGAGTCGGGGTGCAGGAGACAGGAGTGGGTGAATATATACTGACTATCGGAACTACAAACCTAGACGGTCACTGGCTACTGTAAGGTGGGAGCTTTATATTTTGTTTTGCTCTTTTTGCGACCAACTTATTTCATCTTTAAGAGCAACCACATTCACAGAATATGAGATTGAACGAGCATTTTCTTTTGTGTTGATGAAAAGATCATTATTTTTATTAAGGGCGTTAACTTCATGAGATCTAGGCTCAAGCAACAGCTCCCTGAACTATTCCTTTCAAATTTGAAACGGTTTCATGTGAAAATGCCCCGTCTCATCTGTTCTTACCTAAGCTTGCCACTAGATGGAGACGCATTCTCATTTACATGAGCTGACTCCAGCACAGAGTGACTCACAAAGAATTCCTCAGTACAATAAATGTAATAATTCATGAATCACCGCTATAAAAAGAAGGTCAATGATCAAGGCCTCTGTGTATTTACATTACTGTGATAATACAGTGATAATAGAGCTGCTTGGAAAGGAGATTTAAAAAAACAAAACAAAAAAGAGCCAATGGGAGAGAGCAGGTGGATTTAAATAGCAGATAGATCAAGTGGGATCTGTGAGGTTGAGGATGTAAAAATCGAACGGGAGGTATTTTTTACAAAAGGTATCGAAAGTGAAAGCGCTATTTCCAGGAAAATTCTCCATTTCTGTAACGGAGAAACTAGGTAGATTCTTCTAAAGCTGTAAAGGTGTAAATCCCATAACAACAGCCTGAGCCAACCACTTGTCGTCATGATCGCTGTAGTGTCCAATCAGGTTTTTTCATGCTGCCTGTCAAAGCTGCTGAGATGTGTGAAGGGGTGTGGGTGTGGGTGTGTGTGTGTGTGTGTTTGGGAGGGTCAGATCCGGTCAGGGTCAACATGACTCCCGCTGAGGCACCCCGGGTGCTGAATCATCAACTCTCACAGACAGACACACAAGTCACAGTCATACATGTTAAAACGTACACACAGCTGTGAGGCATGAAAAGAGCCCTGCTTAACCCTGACCTACTGACGTTGAGGAGGGATGAGTAAACATCAGGACCAAAGATGCTGAAATATGCACAACTGAACTTGTGCTATATTGTTACTCAGAGATTATTAGTATAATGACAGCCACCAAAGGAGCTGTTCTAAACGCCTGGTGTCTGGTTGGACTTGGGAAAATCCACAGTAAACAGTGAGTTTTATATTTTCTGCTGCAGTAGTTTATCTGGAGTAAACAGAGGAAGTATTGCACTTCTTCTTCACACGCACGGTGATAGCCACTGTGACCGAATAAACAAAGAAAAGAGTTCCACCTACAGTTGTGTTATTTCTAAATGATGCACTGGAGCTGTACAATGATAAACTGAAAATGGTCAATTGACACACAGACTGGCAGATCGGTGCTGATCGCGTCAAACCCCATCTGGGTCAGTGGTCATTTCCTGCTGCTGTGAATGTGCCACCTGCAGTGTGCTGCGGGCGGTCCAGCTATTGTGGCTAATCGCTAACAATTAGACAGGGTCTAGATCCGGTGGTTAAACATTCTCCTCCTACTGTTAATAATCAGGAGGAAAACTGGCTGATGTCCGATCAGCGTTAACTATAAACATGCTCCCATCAGGATGTTTCTAACATCAAACATTTTAACTCTTTTAAATTACATTACATTATATTTCATTACCTTCATTTAGCTTTTATCCAAATTGACTTCCATTCATACCCATGCGTAGCACGGGGAGAAATATATTATGCAATTTAAATCTTTGATATATAGTGAATCTTTAATCAACTTTACGTGTTTCATGACCGTATATGGTAATACAGTTTAGTAGAGGTTGCTATGGTAACTCCAATTGATCGTGCATTGAAGCACAGGTTCCTAATTTTTAACTATATATACAAATATATATTTATATATATTTTTATCTATTTGTCCATTGTCCATATAAACATTAAAGAATTATATTTGTCATTGTGTTTGTTCCTCCTATCCATTATCAGTTTTTGTATTACAACAATTGTACAGACACTAACTTTGAAAGATACAACTTGATCTGAATGCTGAAGCCTCATATTAGCTGGGCTATAATGAAGGATTGGAGGCCGACTTTTAATAACATCACATTCTAGTTATGTGTTTTAACTTTGACCTCAGCACAAAGGGGTGGATAATTATCTTGATGGACGTATTCAAAGTGTTGGACCCTTTGCAGTCTTTTTTAGACAGCACTCTTTGCATATTGGATATCCATCTTTTACAGCAACTCTGGTCATTTTCTAGGTATTCAAAATGTTCCCACGCTACAGATTTTAGTTATCTTTTGGCAGATATAAGGTTAATTCAGACATCCCAAATCATAACACTGAACAATGAATAAATACGTAATAGTTCCCTGTGGTGTGGTGTAATAACTTAAAGAAATGCTGTGGAAAAAAATACCGAAACCTATAAAACTCGCTTCAGGCCTTTCAGTATTTTAACATATTCTACTGAAGAAACTTGCCTGGAGGAGAACTGCACCTGAGCTAATCACTCATATAGTATTAACCACATACCAACCTGAAACATCCAGCCTGTGATTTATGATGCACAAGCCACTAACTCTATCTGTCACATAATGCCTTTGTCTAATAATACAAAGTTCAAGCGTGGAGGACTAATAATGATTTGTACCTGCCTCCGTATGTGTGCGTGCGATCTTACCCCTGCCAGCAGACTCTCCGGTGGTGTGGGGGAGACCATTTCTCCGTCGGGCCCTTGGGGCGCGCACAGCTGGGGCGACATGGTGGGCGACTCATCTATATAGGGCAGCGTCTCCGAGCCATCCTGAGACTTGCCGTCCTCCGCTCCGTCCCCTTCGTAACCATCTGTGTTGTAGTTAAAGTCTGGAGGACAGAGAGGCAGAGACAGAGAGAGACGGAGAGGAAAAAGAGAGAGATTGATGCTGATTAGCATTTCACTACAGTGAACAAGGCCATCGCTAAAGCTCCAGTGACTCACAACCATGAATCAGTGAGAACAATTGAGTACTTCTGCAGTGCTATGTGCAATCACTGAATTCTCGTGTTACCCAGCACTTATTCTGGCACTACACATGTTACAAAATAACAAAGAATGGATGGAAAGAAAGATGATATTTCTGGATGTCTTGGACAGGGCATGTGGATTTTAGCTTAAAAGAATGATAAAGATAGAACAAATAACAGTGGACTGTCAATGGCATCAACAAGCTGAAAACAGGCCAACAACAGCATGAGACAGTCTAGCATGGCTGAACTGGTTTCAGGGTCAAACCTTATACAATTATTAAAGTGTATCACAGCCTTTAGGTTCTATATGTTAGGCTTGGTGTCAGTATTGAGGTCGATATTCATGTCCAGTGACAACGCTGGCGTTCAGGCCTGAGTAACAGCGGCAGCTCCAGTGAAGGGAACGCCTCCAGCCCTGCCTTTAAAGCACCACCGGTGAAGAAAACTGTACATAACAAAGAGGCACGGGAGATATAAAAAGACTGTGTGAGACATAAAAATGTTTGTGTGACACCTTTTATAACTGATGTCTTTTTAGAGAGGAGATGTGTCTCAGGGATGGTGAGAACCAGGCTGAAGCTACAACACAAACTTTAATTTTTAAAAAGGGCAGTTTACTGTAAGTAAGTACAAACATAGAAAACAGAGATGTTGTTCCTAATGAGCCCTGAATAAGAGAAGTGCATGCACCAAAGCTTGTGTAACTATTTGAAAAAGCCATATAGCAGTGGGCTGTGTGGGAGGTGCGTAGGTGAGCCAATGTGACGGCATATACACTGAAGATCAAAATATTAATACTTGACTTATTCTGAAATACTGTTATATTTTATTGTTCAGAATTTAATAGAATATCCACTGTGACTACACCACTGCTGTACTAGTATGTGTTTTTAAATAACCAAGGCACTTCAACAAAAACCTTTATCATGTGAAAAAAAACAGTGAGTAAAATTAAGGAACAGTAACCATTGTGTCAGAAGAGAAGATTTCAACAATGTTTTCTTCTATAGGATTGAAAAATGAACAGGAAGTGTAGAGGCCACAGCTTTGAATGACTTCAGCACATCTGCGCCCACAGGACATCACTAGTTTCTCACACTGCTCTGCTTTGATCTTGGTCCATTCTGACTCAGTCTCTTCCACAGTTCAGTAACTGTAGTGGGTTTCTTATCCATTACTTTGTTGCTGAGGATTTCCCAGAGATTCTCTATGGGATTTAGATCTGGACTCTGGGCTGGACATTTCATTGTTTCAATATTCTTAGCTTCAAGGAACTGCTTCACGGTGCACATGCACATGCTGCTAAAGTTAAATTTATTTGTGTCTGATGGGAAACATTATGTTTGGTGTCGGACTGGGGAAAGACTGAACCCAAAGTGTCTAAAGAATTCTAAAGAAGAGGAGGAAGTGTCTGGCCCTAAGAAAACATTGTTGAAATCTTCTCTTCGGACACAATGGTTACTGTTCTCTAATTTTGCTCACTGTTTTTATTTTCACATAATAAAGTTTTTTGTTGAAATGCCTTGGTTATTTAAAAAAAACATGCAAGTACAGCAGTGGTATAGACACAGCTGATATTACAGTATATGACAGTATTTCAGAATAAATCAGGTATTAATAATTTGTTCTCTAATTTTGATCTCAGATGTATAACCTACTCTGAATCCACTATTGACAGTCATGCATGTGCTAGAGTGTGTGGGGCTCTGCATGTGCGTGTGTGTGTGTGTGTGTGTGTGTGTGTGTGTGTGTGTGTGTGTGTGTTTGTGTGTGTGTAAGAATACCAGGCGACAGTAAAGAGACACAAATGAGAACTAATTGGAATATAAAAGCAGGGGTCAATCCCCACTGGGACACCACACCATCACGCTAATGTTGATGGGTGCCTAGAGTGGCGTCTGTCACCTTCTGACACGCACCGTAACCCGCAATCTCTGGACGGCCCACCTGCCAATCAAAAAAATGCCCTCCATCTGTTATTTGCATGCAAATTATGTACGCGGCCCGCGGAGAGTCACAGCTACCATATGGTTTATTTGTAGCTGTCGGGCAAATAGCTGACAAATGGTCCACTTGGGTCTCAGCTGACTTAGTGAAGCATGCACAGAGAACAGGGACAGTGAAGCGCTAAAACATGAGACAGAGGGAAAGAGAGGGTTAAAACACTGAGCTAAGGTCATTTGTCCAACTACAACTGTGCTGTGATCATACCACAGAGAAGATCTGCACTTTGTGTGTGTGTGTGTGTGTGTGTGTGTGTTTGTTTTCTCTCCCTCTATCCCTTCCATCTGTTCCATCTCTGACTCTTCAGTACACCTTCTGGCATCCTGACATGCTAGTTTGTCCCAATCTGCTAAAGTTGCGTGAGAGTGTATGTGAGCATCAGAAAAAGACAATAAAGTTTCTCGTTATCTAGAAGAATTACCTGACAAATTCCCTCAGAGCTCAACCTTGTTTTGTAGGATGGATGGTTAGCACAATGGTGCACTCAAGGCACTCATATCAAGGCGAGCATCCACCCTCCATGATTCATAGGATCATTCAGAAATACAGCCCCTGCTGTGCTGAGCAGAGAGCCAGAGCGTCACAGAGACCAGAGTCGGAGCAGCCAAGACAAAGCAGAGAAAATTGGTACACTTGGGTCTCTGGGTCTCCAGCTTGCTTACAGTTGCTTCATGCATTTAATGTCAGCTTTGTATGCATGTGTTTAACTGTTAATGTGAGTCATCAGAGTCATTTTGTGTTTGAATGAATCTCTCTAAGTGTAATTTGGTGTGTGAGTGTTCATTATTTGTACTCATTATGTCTGATTAGCTGTAATAATGCAAGACAGACAGAGATACAGAGAGAGACAAAAGTAAAGGGTGGTTGCGAAGATGTCTCTGGCTGCGGCTGCTGCTTGGCCACTCAGTGAGGAGATCAGACAAGATCCAAGACAGTCACAGAACAGAGGAGAGCCAGCAGACGTGTGTTCAGAAACACTCTCAGACTAAAGCCACATGTGGTGTGACAGAAAACACCACACACTGGTGGTAGCAGTGATACTATATGCAGTGATACTACATGCTTCTATGCAGAAGCTCAGTACCTTCATTGATCACTCAATCGATCAGTCTCAGCTATAAACACACCCAGTGATATTTTTAAGGTGTTTAAGCCTTACAAATAGAAACCAGCAGGGTGACAAAACCTCTTTATTCCCCCAATGTCAACTGAAGCAGATTCACATTACAGTTCATTAAAAGTTAAATAGTCAAGTTAATCCAAATTCACTATTCTGACTGAGCTAAGTTCACACTGGCAGGTAAAATGGACATGCTATATATTGATAAATAAATTATTGTTGTGAAGTAATTAATAGCATATACTTTGAAAGAATTAAGATTTAAAGGAAATTTGTCCTTGAGAAGTCATAAAGCCATAAAGACATGAGTTTAAACTAAAAGAAATGCCGGACTACAGAAAAACGTCCACTTAAAGCAGCTGAAGTCAACTTCTGTGTTGATATATTTTTGTCACAGAGAGATATTTACAATCAAGCCAGTTCTCCTGGTTTGACTACTGGCACAGTTATCATCATTATCAATCATTGACTACAGTATAAAGGACAGAGTGAGGGATACAGGTGACATTCTAGTCCGAATTCAGCAGATCTGATTAGGCTACACTATATAAACCAGATAACAAAGAGGAAGGATAGAGGAGGAGGAAATTATATAATGAAGGTCAACAAGCCTATTGTTTCAAGACCAGAAAGTGATGAAGGGCAGAGAGCGGGAATTTGGAAAGGTATCAGTCTATCAGAAATCATCAAAAGATGTGTCTCTGTCACAATGTGACAACCAAAAGATGGGACAGTGTGAGGAACATCACAGCAGTGTGGTTCAGTGCATGTTATGGATGTTTCATTCAGTGGCAGCAGAGCAGATCTTTTGGGTTTGTAAAACAAAGCAATGTTTACTTGGTAAACCTCCTCACATGTTGCATACGTATGTCAACGGATACGACAGTTCCAAAAAGTATATCATCGATTAGAAGTTTGGTCTATAAAATATTAGAAAATAGTGAAAAATCCATCCCAGTTTCTCCAAGTCTAAGGTGATGTCTTGAAATGTTTGGTTTTGTCAGTCTGAAACCAAACGATATTCAGTTTAATGATAGAAAACCAGGTTGCTATATTTGAGCAGCTGTAACCAGGATTTTTGCGTGAATGTTTACGATTAATCGATTATCAAAATAGTTGCTGATTATTTTTTTAACTTTTTTTTTTGAGGAGGCCAGTGGCTGAGTGGTTAGAGCAGTCGCCCCATGTAAAGAGGCTGAAGGTCCTCGAGGCAGCGGCTACAGGTTAGATTCCAACCTGCGGCCCTTTGATGCATGCCCCCCCTCTCTCACTCCATTTCCTGTCCGTCCTATATAATAAAGGCTTGAAAAACTGCCCAAAAAAAATCATCTTTAAAATAAATAAATAATCCACTGTGTTGTGTGGTTTTCAATCCTGTCAATCATTCTGCGACTGTTGAGATGTGACGCCTTAGTGTAGCTGTCAAAATTGGCCAAAAATGACGTTTGAACGGAGGGCAAACCAAAATGAGACATAACTACTTGTATCGGCATATTTATTTTCACATAGGCATGTCTTTTAAAATATCTACACACCTGCACATGACAAAATGAACTTATAAAATAATGTCACATGCTGTGAAAATTAATTTAAAGACCGTAAAACTCTCTCTCCCTGCACCTTAGTAAAGAAGCTACCCAGCCAGCCGCTAAATGAGCAAAAATGAACAACTTAATGCTTCATCCACACACCCTTGTCCTAACGTAGGCAAGCACCTGCTATCACCAGATGAGTGACAACTGGTACTGCATCTTCATTTCTGTAACCAGTGTAGCATGAAAGCATGGTGGATTTAGCAAGCTAGTTAGCTAGCCTGTCGGCCGGCCTCTAAACACAGTTTTTAAAGAAATATTCAAATATATATTTCAATTTAGAATATTCCTTGACAGCTCTACGTCTAAGTCCCTCAGCCACTAATTCTCTATGCCACTGGTATAAAGAACAATTTATCATCTTGTCATCTATGTCTGTCGCAGTGATGCTGTTCTACACATCTTTTAAACACTAATATAATTATCTATGCTCTTATTAATCTATAAATAAATTCAACATTACAGTCGTTGAGTTAGAAAGCTCACTGAAAATGAATCTATTTTTTTTGTGCTTTTCTCCGGATGTCTTCAGTTCACTAGGACAGGTTTTCTCACAAAAGATACACATGCACATGAATAAAAGTATGAAGGAGAAGCTCGGATTTCACAACATCCTCAAACATAATTTGGTTGCATTGCTGTTTTGTTTGTGCACAATTTTCTCTGCACACACTCTGACAGGCTGAAATGTCGGCTGCCTCAGTCAGCTAATGCACCCTGACGATCCCCGCGCGTGACAAACAGAGAAATCAGTGCTGCACTGTCAGTCCACAGAGAGGGGATTTTTCTGTGAAGGATTCACCACTCTAACGTGTTATTACGGTTTAATAGAGCGCTCCCCAAACATACACAGTTTACAGGGTTAAACTGGGACGAGCTCAACATGACATGCGCTTACAAAGGAGATAACGTCAAGTAAAAGGATTGACTTGCAGAGGAGGAAGATCCTATTGAGAAATCAATACAGCCTCGGTCTGGCACATCACAATAGTGAGGTGGACCTACATGAAGCTGTCGAGATCGACTCACATGCTCTCTCTCACACAACCTCTCACACAACCACGCACGCACGCACGCACGCACACACACACACACACACACACACACACACACACACACACACACACACACACACACACACACACACACACACACACACACACACACACACACACACACACACACACACACACACACACACACACACACACACACACACACACACACACACACACACACACACACACACACACACACACACACACACACACACACACACACACACACACACACACACACACACACACACACACACACACACACACACACACACACACACACACACACACACACACACACACACACACACACCAGAGAAACTACACAATCAAACACAGAGCGACCAGACTTACCGTTGCTGGAGAGGAGAGAACGAACGGCACACACGGCCTCGAAGAAGAAAGCCATGTGTACATTGGCGCGCGTGTGTGTGTGTGTGTGTGTGTGTGTGTGTGTGTGTGTGTGTGTGTGTGTGTCTGTGTGTATGTATGCCTGTGAGCGCTGTTTGACCTAAACACCTTTACTGGCAGACATCTCTGTCACAAAGGCAGTCGGGCAAACCTTAGGTCACAACTTTAGTCCCACTGGTCCTGTTTCTTCCACCCAAATTCAGGAACTGAGAGGCTTACTCCGCTGTGCTGCCACCGGTTTGATATGGAAATAAGAGAGGCGGTTTGGAGCTGCTCACCGTTGAGTACTTCCACTGTTATAAACCTTTCAGGCAGCACTCATTCCAATGAAGGCAACAAAGCTGTATTAAAAAAAAACACACCCGCAGTCTGAGAGGAAGCAATCAAAATAGCAGTTACAGAGAGTAGGTAAACTGTGAAATTCTTTGAGTGCATTAACGAATTTCTCTGTCCACTGAATACTGTCACGTCAACTCCCAGCCGGCCAATAAAGACAGTCCTCTTATGGTTTATGGGTCATGTAGCCATAAAAATCAATAGTGTGGGTGTATGCGCATACATTTTAGGTACACTCTATGTACTGTACAATGAGGAACCAACCAAAACTGGACTTCTGGTTCAGACAGTCAGTTAGCAGCGGCTGTGGGTTCATCTCCAACCTGTGGCCCTTTGCTGCATGCCTCCCCCTCTTCCTCACACCCGGTTTCCTGTCTGTTCTATATAATAAAGGCTTGAAAAACTGCCAAAAAATATATAACATGTTAATGGAGAGCCAACTACCCAAACCCAACGCTGTGAGTGTCACATGCTGCTACAAAGGAAGATGTCTGTGTGGATTAATAGTTTTCACATTTGGTAATTATTCAAAATATGTTGTTGCAAGCTAACACAGTCTGAATCCGGCAAGCATACTGTGATACAAATGATCTGTGATTAAATATTAATTGGACTATTGGAATAAGTAGTTCCAAATGGGGAACCAGGTACATCATACAATCACAGACTCATTTGTAAATGTAAGTGGTACACTGCCTTAAAAAAAGAGAGACATTTATCTCCATTAGGGCTGCAACTAACAATTATATACATTATCGATTAATCTGTTGATTATTTTCTCGATTAATCGATTAGTTGTTTGATCCATAAAGTGTAAGAAAATGGTGATCAGTGTTTTCCAAAGATGATGTCCTCACATCTATCAATTTGTCCACAACTCAAAGATATTCACTTGACTGATATAGAGTAGTAAAGAAACCAGAAAATATTCACATTTGAGAAGTCTGCCTAGACATTCTTCCATTGGATCTAAGTCAGTGTGCCTGTATCATTTATGTCAGCTGTAGTAGAGCGCTGTAGCCACAGGGGTCAACAGAAGCCACAGAGATATTCTTTTAAAGGTTTTCCTAATAAAAATAAAAGGTTATACTGAGTGAATATACAAGGGTTCTGTATCTGACAAATGGACACAAAGCTGACCTTCATGGGCCGATGACTGACCTGACAGCCACTGGGAGGACTCACAAACAGTTAAGAGCCAACTGTGCACATATGCACACGTTCCTTCAGTGCCACTAAAATACTTGGCTGGGGCTGACAGCCATTACTGCACCATTAGCTGAGCTGAAAGGCCACTGGTGGAGACCGCGGAGAGGAAGACAAAACCATGTGACAGAGGCAGGAGGCAGTGGAGAAATGTGTATCTCCACTATTGTGGATTTATCCCTGTATAGCTACCAAACCTCTGTGTGAAATGCCAGTGTAAATACAGAGAGCTTTCTTTTGATTCAGAGGGACTGACTGCAAAACCTGACATTTCTGCTGATTTTTTATTTTGTATCGAAAAGGTTGCATCATGAAACTTGTGGCATAAAATAATCTCCTTGTGGCCAGTTAAATGAAAAACTGAACACAAACAAAAACAAAAAAACACATTCAGAATTGAAGTGTTTCAGGGGTTGCTGTTTCCTACAACTTCTTTGAATACCAAACACCATTGTGTCTCATGTCTTTGATGTCGTTCTCTCTGGACCTACTTCACACTCCACATACTGCTTAGGGAAATCAGTGCACCCCACCGAGGCAAGCAGCCACTCTCTCTGCTCTACATGCTCTACACAATTACTTGTAGGCTCTGGTGTGTGTTGATGGGGTTAGATCAATGAGGCTCAAGTTAATAAGGAATGGCTTGCACAGGAAAAGCTTCCATCAACAGGGTAAATACACACACAAACACACAGACATGCGATTGCAAAATTGCTCACTTGAGCAACTGCATAAGTCTATGTGACAGATTGGCAAGTGTTTAAATCGGCCTTGTGAGTAGAAAACTACCTCAGCAGATTTAGATCAGAGGGAATGCAATGAAATAAATCCGAAAAGTGATAAAAAAAACTGCCAAAATGCATTCAAGGAAGCTTTGAAATGTGAAATTTGAGTGTGAGCTGCCGAATAATAATCTCTTCTATGGAAATGGAAATAAATCCAATTTGCATTATTTTTTCATAAAGTCACAGAGTGGTTATTATCTGTGCTCCACGTTCGAGTTCTTTTTCTCTCGATAACATAGCATGTTAATGTAACACTTTTCAGCAGCAGAAATCTAACACAAAGAGTTTTGTTTCCTTGCAGCTGCACTGCCAAGCAACAGTAAAATAAAATGACAAAACCTGTATCAAGCAAGTATCTGCAATTTGAGTTTGATACACAAAGTGTAGTCCCTGTCTGAAACCTAGAGCATCTAAGAACATGTGATATGTTTTGGATAATGGTCGAAGTAAAAGGGATAAAAATTTCAAAACCTCCTGTGTGTGCATTTTTATGTAACAGCCCTATGTGTGTGAGTGTGTGAGAGATTAAATATAACCGAATATAAATAAAAAATGAATGCTTAATGCAGGATTAGGACATTTGCCTAAACTGGTCAATATATTGGTTTTATTTTTCCCCATAGATCATGATTTTTAGGGGCACTTTGAGATTTGCAATTGATTTCTGATACCGGATTAATTTCATTTTCAACACTGACAGCTGGATGGAGAGAGTCCAGATGTTCTCCTGAGAATCACTGCGATGGACCGCTGTACCTGCAGATAATAAAGTCCAAATATAGTTGCATAACCATCCAGTTAAATCTGCAGTCCCATCTCTGCTACCCCGCCACACCTACCGCTCATCCACACGACCTCCGCCCAACGTCAGCTCACATCACTCGTACTGCTAACCTCTCCTGACGGACAGCTCTAAATCCAGCTGTCACTCCTAATAACCGACCCTTGTTTCCATGGCAAGGATAAAGGCTGCCATGACAACAGGCCACGTTGATGCAAATGCTTCCTGCTTGCCAATAAGCTGTTCGGTCATGTCGGGATGAAGCAAGTGTTCCTGGAAGAACTGCACTATTTATACCAGAAGACAATAGAAACTTTTAAAAGAGAACAGCCTGAGTCATAAATGAGCTGAGGGCTCCACAGAGAGAGAACACTGTCTGCTAGGGCCTTTGTAACTCCCTAATTCACCCCCCCCCCCCCCACACTGAACAATAAACCTCTGCGGGCAGAATATGGATGGCTCCCTTCCAGCTGAGCACACACTGACTCTGAACCTGGCAAAAAGAAGAAATCCATCACTGTGAACATAGCAGATCTATAAGTACATTATGGCCCACATTTCAGCGTTCATTTTTGTGTTGTCTTTCCGTCATGTGACAGAGAAGACACAGCGTGCATGCCTGTTACCGCTGCTCTTCATTTAGGGCGCACTCACACTGTCCATCTGTATCGTGCCCCGTGCTTTAGGGTAGTTGTCCCCCCTTCCCTCTCCTCCCGCGGCCCAGGCCCGTTTGTACTCACACTGCCTGGACCTCTGCGAATGCTTCTTGCTGCCTATACATCATCACGCCGTAACACGTCACACGCATTGATTGACGTCATCGCGATGCGTCGCTTTGTTTACAAATCTTTCCATAGACCTTTTAGTTTTTGTGCGTCTTGTCGACTGTTTTTGAATATTTTTATCCGACCAAATCTGCAGTAAACACTCCACCTCCGCATCACACCAACGTGAACGTGAACACGCTCGTGCTCGTACATGTGCAAACATGCTTTACAAAAGCTCACCTCTCCAAAACGAACTAGACTTTAGCCGTGAAACGTCCTGGGGCACGGTTCTGATGGACAGTGTGAGTACGCCCTTAGTAGAAGAAAACATCCTTAATATAATACAGAGTGGTTACATGGGTACAAGGGTGGGATGCTGAAGACTGAGGCTCAGCTGAGAATTGAAATGTTGTCATATTGCTATCTATAACATACAGTCAGTTCCTACTAGTTCCTGGTGGTCACTCCCGCAAGAATATATGGCGAAAGAACTAAAAAACTGTGACATCTCCTGCGCCTCCTCACACTCACACAGGGCAGCTGAGTGACAGCTCCACTGGCAGGCGACATCACACGCAGAGACCTCCCTAACTTCACTGAGCATCCAGTTGAAGCAAAGCCAGAGTCAACGAAAATGGCTGCTCCTGTTACCTCATCTTTATGCTCAGACATGAAAGGGATTCTTTTATCCGTCTTTTTGAGAGCAGGTTGTGCGCGCATGTGGTAAGGGATATAGAAAGAGATGTGACGGCTGAGTGGAAGCACACAAACCTGCTAAGACATACATCACACAGCCAATATGCCTATAGGGCTACTTGGGACTGACAGGGTCATCCATCACACAATCACACGGCAGCAGGGACACACAAGTGTGAACATGTGAATGAAAGACAAACACAGGCTACACAAAAGTATCAATAATATAAGCTATTTACAACAACTGCCAACCATTCTGCTATGTGAAAAAAAGAGATTTTAAGAGAAATTGATATGTTGCTATGCAAATTCGGGCCGCAGCTAATGATTACTTTCGTTATTGACTTGTTAGGTCTATAATATATCAGAAAAAGTAAAAAAAAAAAAAAATGTCCAAAGTCCAAGGTGATGTCTTCAAATGCCTGGTTGTTTAAGTCCAAAACCCAAAGATATTGAGTTTAATATTATAATATCTATATACAGTATGAGAGGATGAAAACAGAATCTTGTGACATTTTTGCATAACAAAAATTCAACTTTTAATGGACGCTATCAAAATAGTAATAATAACGATCCTGTGCACAGATAGATAACTACTTTTCTCATTGCCTACCCTCAATAAACACTAATACATACTGCTGTAGCTGCCACTGCATTATCTAAGTATTCTGTGTGTATCTGGTGCAACAATACTATGTTGACCTAATGAGAAATGAGTCAGCACTAATGTAAACAAATGTTTCCTCTGTCAATGCAATTTGTGTTCAAATCCCTTTCACTAATGTAAGTGTACAATTATTAAAAAAATAAAATAAATATAAACATATAAAAAGGTGAATTGTCTTTGAAACAGTAAAAAAGGTCTGTTATATTCAGTTTACAATGATATAAAAAAAGAAACGCATCATATCCTCACATTTGAGAAGTGGGAAAAATAAATGTAACAACTGATCGATTACCCAAATAGTAATAAATACGTTTGCCATTGATTGCTGCAGCTATGGGGCTGTTACAAGAGTACTAAACCTCTATATACAAATGTAGTAAAAAAAAAAATCATCCTCACTTCACATTTATGAATTTGTTAGTGCATGTTAATTGATGAGTGGCGGTCAATAGTTTGTGTTTTTTATGATTTCCTTCATAAAAAACACATTTTTCAGAGGAGAAAACACATGAGAATTGTTTCCCCTTTGCCAGCAACAACTGTAATGTTGCCCACACTTAACCCTTAATTCACTCCAGTGGACTTGCAATAGGATGTGTACATGCAGCCCCCATAGGATCCTCCCAGCTCTCTCCCCTGCCCATCTATAGGAGCTGTGAGCGGCTGTGCAAAATTGAAAACTAATAAAGTCAGGGGAAGGAAGAGTTGCTGCTGCAGTGTGAGAATTGCTGCCTTGCTCAGCATTTTATTCTAAGCAGAGAGAGGGATTACATCATGTCCTGCAGCCAGCTAACACTGTGTGGGCACCAAGAAGCAGCCCCTGCAAACTGCGTCTGTGTATAAAGTGCATGGCTGCAGTGACTGAACACACACACACGCACACGCACACACTTGTTTTTACAGTAGCGATGTGTGTTTACGAGCAAAGGCTGCTGCACCTTCAAGTTTCTTTGGGGAGGCCATTAAAAGATGTGTGAGAGAGTCTCAACATGTCTGCACATGATTATTATTCAACTGTGTGTGTGTGTGTGTGTGTGTGTGTGTGTGTGTGTGTGTGTGTGTGTGTGTGTGTGTGTGTGTGTGTGTGTGTGTGTGTGTGTGTGTGTGTGCGCGTTCTGGGTTGTTGACAAGATATTCCTCTGTGTCTTCAGTGCTGCTCTCTAAAGAGTTAAGTGTGTAAGTGAGCTCAACTGTAATAGATCCAATTCTCCCAAGACCAGATAAAAGACAGAGAGGAAAAGGAAAACAGAAAGACGGAGCGGTGCCTCCTGTAGTCTCCTGCTCAGCAACTAGTCCTCCTGGCCCTGTGAAGCCATGAGAGCATGACAGTACATCAGAGTCTTGACAGACGTGTGGCCATTGTGTGTGTGTGTTGACAGAGTACATGTAGGCTTTACACCTCCCTGTCCTGCGGTCATCAATCCAGAGGCGACACTGGGGAAATTAAACGCCTTTATGAAGGTCTATCTTTACAGGCCAGGCCCATTACTCCACTCATCAACATAAAGTATTTCAGCAGCAGCAACATGACATGAGCCTCTGAGGACAGAAGCAGCAGCAATATAGCATCACTGGAAACCAATTTAATTCCATCAAAAGCTATAAAATGAAGAGGGGGGGTTTGGTGAGTGCATAGACATTAAATGTGAAAATACAATAGTTCTGTTTTATTTAGATTACTCAGAATCAGCCAGCTGATGCAACTGCAGGTCAAGCTCTTACGCTGGGTTTTCACAGGCAGCGGCAGGGTGGAGTGGTTCAACAAACATATTGAAATCACAAATATCTTTGCCGATCTATGCAAAGTTAACATTAGAGCTACCTCAGACAGCATGGCCATTGTTATCCTGGCCGCCGTAGCCAGTCTGACCAATCCGTAACAGAAATTTAGAGCAAAGCAAATAAAAGGAATGTAAATGTTTCTTTCATCCTTTCTGTTGTGTGATGCTACATGTAAAGCAATTTCATATATCATCGCCGATGTACCCAAACTTAATATACTACAAGTCATAATCCGTAATATTTGAGATACCTTGTTTCTAGCAGCCTCTTTGGCAGCAAGATGTAACTGCAGGTGAACCTCTTCTTTCAGAGCCCTCCATCTTGTTACGTTCAGGGTCACTATGTATGTTGCCTTTTTTTTTTTTTTTTTTTTTGCCTGGAATCTGCCGCATGTAACCGATGTAGTGGAGTGCAGTTCCAAAAAGCTGCCTGTGAGAAGTAGAAAGCGTATCCTCTGAATAAAATGATTGCAAAGGAACTGCTGCTTCATTAGCTCTTAATGGATTCTTTTTATCTATGAAACAGACCCAAGAATCGTCAGGTGCTCTCAACACTTTTCTCTTCACACAAAAAAACATCCAGAAACCAAAAGGTGCACCTGTCGTCTGACAACAAACAGCCGCGAGCCAGAGAGGCAGATGTGGAGCGACAGACTGTGTTCATTACTGCACGCTGCTTCCCCCAGGAGCCACCGCAACTGTGATCAATCCAGCTTAGGTAGTGATCAATATACGACACACACACTCAAACAACTACAGACACACGTGAGTGAACATGCAGCCACATGTACACACAGATAACAGATGTTCAGAGAGAAGTCTCGCCGCACAATGACAGATTCCAATGTCGCCTGTAGTTTGAGCTTTGAGCTGGAATTTTGTTTGACAAGGACGCTGTTAGTGATGTTGGTGAAGCATTTTGTGAACAGATGTTCGTTGCACTATAGTCGACTACAACACAGTTTGGTACAAAGAATAGTTGAGGGTTGAATTCAAGTATATATATTTTTGAGAAAGTATCAGCTTGTAAAGTAATCAGTCGATGAAAAACCTATTTTAACTGTGATTAATGAGGAACTGTACACTGATGGGCGTCGCTTGAGCCAGCCGTCCCCTGCAGTCTGCATGATCAAACTGGTGATCTATACAGCACATAGTGATGGTGTCAGCCATGTTGGAAACAAGCAATGAGCTTTTAGAGCTTAATGCTTTAAAAATAACTACTGCCATCTACATGAATTTCACACGAATGCAGAATGCGGAGGTAGGAACAGCAATAAATACAGGTTATCAAGTCCATGCGCTGAAGCATGGAGAGGTGTGAATGCATCATGGTCACCTTTCAACACACGCTGATAACCAAGAGAACGTCAAAGGTATTCTTTCTTTGATGGTTCAGCGCTGTGCCCCAAGCTAATCAGTGTTAGCCATGCCTGGCTGTTGGCGTCTCTCCGCGATTTCTCTGTTAATAGTTGATCAACGGTAAAAAAAGGTCTGGATGGCATTTTTGATGTATATTCAGGCCGAAAAAGAGCATGTGCTCCATTGACGCTGGACTTACACTGTAAGATTAATATAATTATATTGTATAGATATAATCCACAGATTATATGACAGAGACAGAGTGACCTTTCTAGTGATTTAGATCCAAAATGACAGTTAAATTTCAGCGCGTCCATCTTCCGTTCCAACATATAGGACACCCCCCCACGACTTTCTACCAGCTCGATCGTAACAGTAATGCTAAATGATGCTGACTACGCCCAGTGTCGAGAGCTGTGAGGAGCTGCGACCTGAAAGTCTGTGAGTCATCCAGTTAAGCAGGGGTCTTTGTTCCCCCTCCTTTTCCCTCATCCAGCCTGATCAAGATGATAATGGGAAGGCTCTTCAGGAAACAGGCAGAGCACACTTTAAAAAGGTCAATAAGCTGCAGGACTCCCACACATTAGTTACTGGAGAGAGAAAGAAAGACGAATGGAAGCCCAGATAGAGAGGAAAAAGAAGGCAAAGGGGGCTCCAAAGTCTTGTGCTTTAATGGATGACAGGAGTTGCCAATCCAAAATCAAAACCTTAACAGAATGAAGCATCTAACAAAGACAGACGCATGAGACTTTTAATGTTTTGAGCTGCGTATGCATTCCATTACAAATGGACCGAGATGAAGCAAATGAAGATGTGCGCCCATCATCAACTCAACAACCACTGCGCCCACATCCAGAGCACTATCCTGCCAGAGAAGAGTCCCATAAAAAACAGTATTGTCCCCGTATGCCTCAAATGTCACTGTCAATTCTACCACAGCTGCCTATCTTCACGTGCCATATGCCTGTAGCAGCAAGAGATAAGGGCCTCCTCTGCAGCGCCACATGCATGAATTGCTGTTCCCCCCAAACCCAACCAACCAACGTTACCATGGCAGCCAGCCACTATACATTGCAATTAGCTGGCGTAAATCCCCAAGGCTCGGACCGGTTGGATACAACCCGCTGCTTCCATAGATTAGGACAACCACTGTCGTACACGGGGCCTGAAGCCGTGTCTGTCTGCACACACAATCACATTCAAGTGCAGACACACCTATGCACACACACACAAAAGAATACAAACATCTAAACAACTCTTACTAATCCAACACATTTTATATCCCACTCCTACCTCGCACCTCCCTCGCCGTGTTTGTAAGCAGGTACGAGGTAATCAATCGTGCACATGCACTGCTGAGCTATTCACTGCCAGCACACGCCCACGTTCAGCACAGCAGAGTACCGTAGAGCAGATGTACTGTGTGGGCATCTTCACCTCAGCGTGCAGCAGTACCCTCTGCATTCGTTTGTGGGCATGTGCTAATGGAAAGTCTATCACACGGTGCATCGAAACAAAAGAGGTACAATGAATGAAGCTATTAAAATGCAAGCGGCTGTCGATGGCCCTCAGGGCAGCCCTGGCAGGGATCGCAGTGTCTGTTTATTACACTCTTCAGCCCAATTAGGAGAATATGATGCAGATTAGAGGGAATGAGTCTCATACGCTCTCAGTGTGTCAGCTAGAAGAGCAGAGTGGTGCGCTGCTTGATCGGCTCAATGTGTCACATCACAATAACTCCATTAAAGTTATCAGAAATGAAAGGCAGAGAAGAGCGACTCTTGAAATCAGAAGGACAGACCCTCTCCTACAGGAGTCAGAGTGAGAGCAGAAATTGATGGAAAAGTATGTGACAAAGAAGAAATTCATTTGAAAGCTAATTAAGCCGTGGGTGGGTGTACACGCAGACTGAGAATACATAAAACTTTCTGCTGGATCTAACTACTTACAAGGCCATTTTATCATTCATTTGAGCAGATGATGGGAATATTTTGCAGGCAGTTGTCGGAGAGATTTGTTGTATTTTAGTGCGTGTAGAGAACTGACTGTTGTTTATTGTGTCCTTTGTCAAAGAGCTGCTAAGTGGTTTCTAAAAAAATCTGTCAACATCCTGTTGAATTATGTCACTGTGACCACTTAGAAATGTTAAAATAGAAATCTGTTAACAGTTTGCCACATCAGCATGCGCTAACCAATGCGACAACTATTTCACTTGATTGCACCATACCAAGCCGGATAATCATGTACATCTTTTTACTTTCGAGCTTTAAAAGCCTCTGGGGCCAAACAGACACTGCGTCTACAACTAGAGGCTGCTGTAGCACATTGTGTTAGGCCTCATAATCATGCCAGCTTGTCAATAAAACCATTTTGAACACAATACTGGAATAACTGCACACTTTTAATCAATGAAATGTGGCTGTCTGAGACTAGATCAGATGTTGAGGGGGAAAAAACATTCACTGTTGAGAAAAAAGAGCTTAAAACAAGCCTGTGTTGTGGCAGCTCCTCTGTCCCTCGAGCATTGATGGCAGGAGTGCAGTATAAAGAGAAACACCTGCTGTTAGCAGGCCTCTCTGCAGATTTCTCAGACTTTCCCAGGATCATGCAGTGATGCTTCACAGCTCTTCTCTCATACTTGTACACATTAGCCTGCTGCTCCAGCTGTATATCTGCTGAGCAGTAACAACTACAAGGTGTCTTCCATGTCACCAACCATCCTCTTCTTCTTTTTATGCAATGCAAACTAATGCAGTGACTTTACAGATAATGAGGCTGTGGAGTTTATTTTAAGATTCTATTGAACTGCACATTGAAAGAGTGACAGAAGAGATAAGAGAGTAAGAAGGGATGCTGCATGATGCCTGATAAACTGAGAGAGCACTCTGAGACATAAAGCCATCCTTCCTGAGCGTGCACAATACACACACACACATACACACAGACTGGCGAGAGATCTTGTGTGTATCACTCCATTGATTTTGAGTTTAATCCATCAACAAAAGCTCAAAGGTAAGTGGTGAATAAAAAGTGGACAGTGATTTAAAAGAGTAGCCTCCCCATGGCAATCATAGTGTGTAATGGTGCCAGCATCCTATTTATACTATATAGAAAACAAGAGAGAGATGATGGACAAACATGAATAAATAAACTTCATAAATGTTAATTAAGTATATCTTACATTCACAGAGGCATGTGTGTCTCTCTGCTGCCTCTTAGACCCTGCTTACATGGTTTTAAAATGCGTCTCGGGTGATCGGATCACAAGAGACAGCGCTCAATACAAGTGTAACAACCACCAAGGTGCTTTGTGATCCGATCACTCAAACCTTTTGCTGAGGTGGTGTAAAACAGACAATGAGAATTTTGTCCGACTAATGCTTTCAGTTAGAAAAATAAGTTATTTACAAAAAATGTAAATACAATTCATGGGGGCAATGCATGCAACCAAAAATGCCTTTAATTAACTTATTGGAGAGCTTAAGGAGCTGTGTGCCTTCCTGGCACAGCTGACAACCTCGCAGGTGTATGCAGTGGAGAGTGGCTCGGACATACACTCCGCGGACGGCTGTGGATTTCCAGTCCCGCAAGAGGTACCAGGAAAGTGGCTGCATGTGTGAACGAGAGTGCACGCAGAATGTCTGCTGAAAGTCTGTTCAACTCTTGTGGGCGGTTCAACTGAGACTCAGTTGCCTGCTTGTCTGTTAGCAGGTAATGGTTAACAGTCAGGTAACGAGGGTCTGCAATCAGTCAGACAAAAACGCCAACACTCTACAACTTGCCCATTTTACAATGAGCTGGAAGTGTTGTGGTACTATTCATTGTTTTGCTTAAAGAGGGATATTTATAGGATTCTCCAGCTGTACTGACACAAGCGCTAATGTGGCGAGAATGTGGACGTGATAATATTTAGGCACAAACAAACTCTAAAAAACAAGTGGTCAGCTAGAGATGCATGATAGACACAGGTGTAAAGGCCGATGTGTCTTGGTTGTAACACATTTTAAAACCATGTGTAAACAGGGTCTTTCTATCACTCTGAGTTTCCAACCAGTCCATTATACTGTAGATTACAAGTTCACTGGAGCTTCTCCTGAAAATACACCCTATGATTCCTGAAGATCTACTGAGCCTTCTACCTGCCCGGACGTTTCTGTTTTGTTTGTTTTTTTCCACCCCTCTTTCACGAGGGTCTTTATAATGTCAAAGACAACCAGGCTGAATGAACATCCATTTTTATCCCAGCAGAAAGATGACCTACTGAGACCAGAAGGCCAACCCTTACTGGGACCATAAATCTTTAATGATAGCCACACAAACCTGCATGTGAACATATACACACACAGAACATGTTTGAGAGAGAGATGACTTCCTGCAGGTTAATGGATTCTTGGTTTGACAGCTTCTAACACAGTGAACATGCGACCAAACATTTAAAGAACGTCTTTTATATGATTTAGGATTTAGGGGTCCATTAAAGGAAACCTGTGGTGATATATGACCTGTATGTGTCTGTTCACCTGAGTCTGCCTGGATGACTGGTTGTTGCTCGAGTGCATTCATCAACCCTCTAAACTCGTAATGGCCTCATCTCCTTTTCCTGTCTCCCCCACTCCTCCCCTCTTTTTCCTCTCCTATCCTCTCTTCTGCTCGACTACCCTGAATGCTTAATCGTGGCCCCTGCCTTCCGCGAGCATGTAAACACGCCAGTCGCACCATTGGCCGGGAAAGGTGGTGTTACTCTCTGCTGATTGGCTGAGGGGAAGGGGGTATGGGTGGCAAAAGAAGAAGGGGTTGGTGGTTACCATAGCCCTACAGGATGACTGCTGTCCATAGTAACAAGCCAGACACACACAGCTCTAGCCCCTAAGGACATGGTAAAGGTCCCCACAGACTCACAGAACACAAACACACTCAGACACATGACACACCCTCTAACATCAAACACAAAAAGGATTTCCAGAGCTTCGCCCACATGAGGATGGCAACATATTTGGATTTGAAAAGTGAATCTAACTAATGTTGCTATTTGAGTTATTCTAGCTAGATTATAGCTCTGTTTAAACCTCTTATCCCTGTGATGAGCAAAAAAGTGCACTCAGTTTACTATGTTTCCATAATTCCTTTGTTTCTATGCAAAACACTGACTGCACATTTGTGTTAGGGTTAAACTGAGTATGAATATTATTATAACAAAAGAGCACAGAAAAACAAGTGAACAAACAGCCAGCTGTTTAAAAATTAGAAGACACTCTTATCTTGGCTCTAAGAGCACTCTCCATTTGCTGTACTTATCTGTACGATATATGCTTGTTTTGAAAGATAGTTTCTCGTTTTCAGAAACTCGTTATCATGCGCGGCTTTTAGCGATTCAAAAGACCAACTAATTGGAGGGTTTTTGTCGAGGTAAACGATTAAACAAACTGGGTTGTTTTTCTCCAGATAAATAAGAAGCAAATTTATGCTAAACACAGTTTTTGTAAGCATATAATCTTCCAGATGTTACGGCAAAATGAGATTCATAATTCAGGTTTTAACTTTAAGCTACATTTAGAAGCTAAAATTAGCTCAAGCAGCTAAAGTGCAGCTCTGTCAGCATTAACACTTACAGGTATAGGTGTGTCAGTAACACAAACATGGATCATTACGAGCAGTTCATCGTTGTAACTATAAAATAATTAATCTCTATAAAACAGATATCTGCTCATGACAGAGAACCTGTAGGCATAGACAAGATTTTGGTATCAGAAACGTTCTGGTTCCTGTTTGTAGTCCGAGTAGTATTGACCAATTTATTTGAGAATGCTCCGTGTGCATGCAGGTAAACCATCCGTGTGTAGGGCGAAAGAAGTGGCGGCATTGGCTAAAATGCAATCCCGCAACCCATCTGCTTTCTTTTTTGGCCTGTTATTAATTTGTCTACATTCATTCAGATATTGGTTTATTGAGATTAGCCAAAATGTCGTTTGGACCAGGATCTCAGACTGTAAACAATGACCGGCCCGTGCAAGAGGACGTCTTGGCCCGGATCCTCGTTATCTGGATATCCACTTGCTACATCGGAACCCCCAAAACATTGGCAGCTGCCCCCTGAGGTGAAATGGCCTTCAGACAGATAGCCAATTTGTTGTGAGAGTGTAAAATGACAGTTATGAAGCCTGTTGTTTAGTATATAGACAATATTGCAAGTGTACTATTGTTCAGAAAATCGTGATACATGAGGTCTTTGCTCTAGCTTATCTGCGGTGTGTGAAAGAGCCACAACAACATACTCAGCTGAGCCAAAAGCTTCATCTATTATTCACAAGGTTGTCATTGAATGAACCCAGGCGGCCATGGCACAGAAGTCTAACCCCAGCAAGGATGTGGGTGAACAAATCCCCCCTTCACTTCCTTCAGCTGGACTCACTCACTAGCAACAATGAGAAAGTAGTCATCCATGTTTTAAACGGGGTTTCCTCACCACTACTACTGCAGATACGGAAATTGTATTTAACTGTATGAGTTTCCAAAATAAAAGCCTGACAGGACATTGCATGGACAGGAAATTGATGGTTGTACTCAAAAGAAAGCTGCACATACTGCATGTACTTACCATGAAACTGAAATTGCAACAAGTAATTACAGTTACCGACTTCAACTCTGTCAAATTATTTGAGTGAAGTGAATGCAGTTCTAGCGTGCTTGGTGCTATTTGTTTATCACATCCTTTATGAAGAGAAATGACAACACCAGACACCAGGATTTTACCCCAGCAAATAAGTGTGCAACCACACAGTTTCCGCTTCGTGATAATGGGATGCTCTTCTCTATCGTGGCCACAATATCTAGTGTACTATTTTCTGAATCCTGACATGCTCCTTAAAAAAGTGTCTATGCTACAGCAGTAACTAGCCTAAATATCTCTAATGTAGTAGCACCTGGTGATGAAGGTGAGATTTTATTCCCATATATTATATTTCATGAGAGCATCAGTTGAATTGTTTGCTTTCTCATTAGTACTTCCAGTTTCCCTCTCAAAGCACTGGGCATTTGTTTCTCCCACAGCAGCATCACACAACCGTTTCCCGGCTGTTTTGGTAAAGTGTGCATGAAGCCGATTACATAAGCATGAACCCCTTACCGGGCCCAATGGGAGGAAGATGCTTGAACACAAAGCAGATAAGCATGGCATGGAAGAGGCAGTAAAAATGATGGCATTACATAACAAAACTGCTGTAGGCTGACTCAGATTCTTTCTCCCGCTCAGTGTGTGCGTGTGTGTGTGAACAGATTTAAATGTCTGTTTCTATAGCTACAGTACAGAGAAGGGAAGGAACAGCTTCATCTATTGATCAGCATAATGGAGGAGCGTTCACAGCGGGAAGACAATTATTCAAGGCTTGACATACAGCACAGATTAAATTACACAACACACAACTTCATTCCTACAAAGACCATAGTGGTTATTTTATAGTGACAATGCCCCAGTGCGCTAGCAGCTTTAGTGCCAACAGTGGTATGATCGAACATTTACACTCTTACAGCTGAAGAGGTTTCTTTCCAAATAAGGGTTGGTTGGTTTGTCACGTTTTCAATCAAACACAAATGACTGCTGCACTAGTGATTTTGACGTCCTATGGTTGAAGTGGACCCTTTGGCTTGTGTACTTGTTCTTCTCTGTGGTCAAGCCCCAAATGAGCTGGACTTGTTTCTGCTGAAACCATTCAAGTGAGTGAGTGAGACAGAGGGCTCTTTTACCACAGAGTACTGCAGGAATGAGTCATAAAACCCGGAAGTGAATTTGCATTTTTGCACTTCCAGCTCCCTCATTTCAAAGTCAATGGTTTTGGTTATATGTGTGAAATAGGCTCTGTGTTTAACACAGGCTTAAGATATTTTAATGTTTTGTTCTAAGACATAATTTGTAATAAACTTATTTGTTGCTCAGCAGAAAGCGGGGAGTAACTGAGCTTAGAGCTGGCATATTTTCACATCTTACTCGACAAATTCAGAATTTACTTTTGACCCAATCAGAGTTTCTGATTGTTGGAACAGATGAAAGATTGGACCGAGACGTTTTGGTGAGTTTTTGTCCAGTTGGAATGAAGTGCGTCTATCGTGATCCACAAGGTCGAATTTCTTTTCACATCTTTGTCTGCGAATTAAGGCTCTATTTAAACCGGAGTTGCTGAATGTCGGAACAGTGGAAAGACTAAGACTGGTTTGGTGAGTTTGATTTTATTTCTGCCCAGTTATGTGTTTTGATGATTTAACAATGAAATTAAATGTCTAAGTTCAGTGAAAGAGACTTAAATACAGAAGCATGGAATTTTCTGAAACCGATAACAGAAAAATATAAAAACCTATCCCTAACCCCTGTTTCTGGCTGTCCCTTAACGGCAGAACAACTCTTACCCCCCGATTCGGTGGTCTTTAATAGAGAACAGCAAGGTGAAATTACAGTCCAGTCCTGAAGAGTCCGTGTGAAAGGGGCTAGAGAGAGATTGAGAGGAAGGGTTGGTTTGGTCAAAACAGATTTGATAGGGTGTGATAAATGAGACATCCCTATAGTAGTGTTAAACTCCCCAACAACACTCTGCTGGGAAGCCCTCCAGAATCACTCTGCTGTGCCTGTTTGCTGAAGCAGGCCATATGACAGCCAAATAACTAACATTAAACACTTAAAGACAGAACTGGGACTGGATTGAAGTCAGCCGGGAGCAGCTAGCCAGCAATGAAGTTGGCTCCATCCATCACAGTTTCAGAGGGGAACCAGAACAGTTGACAGCCAGGGAAAGCCTCCACGCTGTGAGATGAAATGAGGATGGATAAACTGAAAACTGTTAGCATCTGCTTCATTTTCACTGATGCAATGAGCTCTGAATACAAGTGCCACGTAATCTTGTAATCAAGGAGTCTAAAGTCCTAGCTGTCCTATTAAAACCACTTCTGAGTGATTAAGCTAATGGTGTCTCATAATGAAGCAATAAAAGAGACTCTAACTTGTGTTTTTTTACTGGCTGATTCAATTTCTTTGGCGTGTCTTGATGGCGATTAAGAATATATTTGCTCCAATAACATGATAAGGAGGTATATGTTTGGATACATGCTTGCCTTGATTGACAGGTACCTTACATTTCAAACAGGATCCACTGTGACGCTCAAATCTGGATTTTCTGAGACTTATGAGTGAACACTACATTCATGTTTCTCTATGGTTTATGATTAGAGCGCACTAGTTGGATGGCACCAGGACAAACTGCAGATTACTTTTCAACTGAAGCATGTTATTCCATATTACTATCTAGAGTACTGGCAGAAGAAAGAAGGGATTATACAGCACATATTAAGCCTCTATAAACTGGTAAATGGTCCGCCCTGGCCCCTGACTCATACAGTGGTGTTTGAGCGTGGCTTGATGGGCTGAACTCCAGTACTCCCTGAAACACACTGACATTTTTGTAGTGCTACTACCGAGCTGCACATATATTCAAGCATTCATCACTGTGACTGAGATTAGGGAAAATCGTTTGGACATACGTGCATGCGTGTATCTCTACATGTGTCTCTGCATGTGCACGTGCCACCTCGGCTCTGCCGTGCCAAAATGCCCATATTCTGGCTCTTACATAATCTAGCTTTCCGTTAATTTTGCTTTAGCATCACATGGCACTGAAGGAGAGTCAGAAGTCAGTCTGCCACTCTGGCTGTGGAGATGGCAAAAGCCCTGCAGTTTAGGAACAGAAATGATGGATTCGGAGGCAAACATACCCTTGAAAGCTCAAAGATGCCCTGAGTCTTTGAAAATAAAGGGAAACTAAAATGCAGCTGTGGGTGATTCAGGGATTTTACCAAGTGCAAACTCCAGTAAAGGTGTGCTACAATTCAAGTGGTTTGAAAAGATCAACGCATATTCATAGTGTGCTGCAGCCATTTTCAACATCTTTAGATTAATAAATACTATATTACTAATATGTTTATTATTACTTTAATGAATAAAAAACCCTTACCAAAAATAAGCCCCTATTGATTCACTATTCAATGTAATTGTGTTGGGGGGAAATGATCAATTTAAATGTTATAGAGATAAAGTATACTGGAAGAAAGGTGTTACAAAAAATAACATTTTGGATACCCGATCTATATTAATAAGGAATCGACTGATCAGCCTTAGCTTAGCTAGTTGATTTTCTTGAGCTGATATTTGGAGCCGATACTACTAAAAAATGCTTCTTACGTTTATTGAACTTAAAAGTTTCCAGCAACACGGAGCTGCCTGTGGATGGCTGTCTATAAATAGTGCCGGAAAACGGAACGCAGCAGCCCGCATTGGCAGATAACGATACACCTATAAAACACAAATTAGATATTAGATATTATCGGCCGGCCGATGTACCGGCCTATCACTAATATTAATTAAGGCTGCTAATACATCCATGTTAAATATATTAAGCGAGCTTAGTGAAATGAATTTGCCCTTATATTTCTACTGTTATATATAGTATTTGAAACTCATCAACGTCCACTTTGTCAGTTATTACGATCTACTTTGCTCTTATCTGCGTTTTCCCCTTTTGTTCCAAACCATCCAGACAGCCCATTCGCCCTGAAAAAGTTGTGTAACAGAGAGTCTCATCAGGTCAGTGGTTACAAGGGTACACTTTGATATGATGAACAACACGTCAACATACTATATCTGAGTTTGGTGCAAACTAGGCAAGACAAATTAACACTTGGTCAACAGTGACAGACACAAATGTACAGACCAGCTCTTAATTCCCAAATGTACACAAACCAACACGCGTTCAGGACAAACCGATGAACTGGGTTGAGACTGAACATGAGACAAAAACACCATCAAATGCTTCTAAAAATCAGATTATGTGTATGTATCAAAAACACACAAAAAAATGATGAACTATCAAGACAAGAGAACCGAGGACAAAAAGGGTGGAAAAGCAAAGAATAAGAGGGAAAATAGGAGGGTTTTGAAGAAGTACCTGTACCTGACGCACACAAACACACAAAAACAGTAATAGCCGCCTGGGAGTCTACCACTTACGCTGCTGACTGGACAAATGGGGCAGAGGATGACTGATGAAAGGTCTGGGCCAGTGATTTTGTCTGAGAGTGTGTCTGTGTACTTACACTGATGTGAGTGCATACAGCTCTGCACCTTAATTTAAGCATTTGGAGATTTTATTTCTGCACTGTGTATGCACATGTGTGTTTCATCTCCTTCAAAACTAGCATCTGTCCAACAAACAGTGCTATGAGAAGACGCAGTGGAATAGAAAAGCTAGAGATCAGCTGTGGCCAAACACACAGTGGAGCTGAACAGAGAGACGGACTTCAGCCTCTCGGGGGAAGAAGGCAGCTGGGGCTTTGAGCATCCACTCCCCACTTTACTCAGCAAGTGGAGGATGTGTGGTCACCGCTTAACACTGAGCCATTAACACAGTTTCACTAGCAGAAGAGAAAGGATGCAATTACAGCCCCATGTTTGGTAATCCACTACATCACACTACACTATAGGAAGGGTGCGACTGGGTCTGTTGTGTGCTGATGTGTGTGTTATAGCCTGTGAACTGGTGAATGGGCTGTTTCAGGGTCAGTGTAGTGGTACTCAGGGAGTGTGCTACGGTTAAAGTAGCCTTCAAAAAGCTCACAATAGTGGCAGTGTATTTTTATTCCCCTGAGTGGAGAAAAAGGGGTCGCCTCAGCAGCCCTTGATGCACCAATTTACTTATCTAATACACACACACACACAGGCGTACAAAGTAAAGGATAAGGGTTGGTGGGAAAGCAAAAGGATGATGAAATGACAGGTGCATAAAAGGATTGTGCCCTTTTCCCTCAGAAGAGCTCATATAAAGCCTGGATGGAGCTTGCTGTAATGTTAATAGTCTGGCTGTTGTACACATCCAGCCTCTCTGAATTTCAAATGTGTGAAAGCACATTAGGTGTTAAGTTGATGTATTCTGATTGTGGTCACAGCAAAGCCAGAACCAGAATAGCAATATTAAAATAGTATATACACTTAGTATACAGTCCCTGCTAATAGGTATTCATCATCATACAGTTACTATGACCCCCTCCATTTTTGAAAATAGTAGATAGTTTATGCACCGATAATTCAGCGGTAAAATATTGCAGTGCTTTTACAGTTACTGGCAAATAAGGGTCTTTGTTTAAAAAAAAGGGCATTATTATAAAACACACAAAAACCAGGAAACGTCACACTTTTAAAAAAAAGTATAGTTTGACATCTTAGCATGTGTGACGGTTAGTATGAAGTTAGCAGTAATGTTGTTACAGCTCTGAATGTAGCAGTGCGGTGTGTGTAAAGTTTAGGCTTTTTGTCGGTGGATAATGCAGACTGTATAATATACTGTATGTAGGTCTCTGTGTTGGGCGGCTCCGGCCGTGGCCATCTTGGCAGTGCCTGACGCGGTCTAGCTCCCTGCTAATCCATAAATTAAACCCCCGTACAGTTGTTGTTGAAATAAGCTATAGAGAGCAAAATCGTTATTCTGCTGAGTGAATAAATGCTACAACTCTTTTAGACCCAGTCGAATCTTGCTTGCCACCAGCTGAATAAAATGAAGGAGGTTAGCCCCGAAGTAAGCAACAACTTCCATCCAGGCTCACTTAAGGTGGACTGGCCTTTAAGGTGGACCAGCTATTCTCATTTTAGTGGCAAGCGTTTAATAAAAGAATAATAAGAAAAATAAATAAGTTACAATGGACACCTTTCAGTAGCAATTGATAGTTGTGCGTGCCCTCTTCAATACTGGACATGTTTCCGATACATTGTGAACAAGTGAGTTGGAAGCAGGAGGAAATAGCTAGCCTGCAGTTACTGCGCTGGGCCACGAGGAGGTTATGAGGTCTGGTTGTTAAACTTCAGTGTACGTACAGATGACACAAACAAGATATATCATGGTAATAAGTTAGCTTTAAAAAGCGCTGGAAGGCAGATCTTTTTTAACTTTTGGAGAAGAGCCAGGCTTGCCGTTTCCCTGGTTACCATCTTTATGCTAAGCCAAGGCTAATCTCTAACTGTAGTTTTATATTTACCACCAACTGATGGAAATATTCATTTAAATTCTTTATAAAATCGAAACAGCTAATCCACCGCCACCATACAATAGTGTAGTTCAATTGTTACACCATAACAACACGTGTTTATCTTGCAATTATTCCTTCACATCTCATTAAGCAAAACGATGAGTGCAAAGCAACAATGTTACTGACAGAATAATGGACAAAATCATGCACTTAAACTGATTATTAGTAATCAATTAACTAAATGAACAGGCCCATGACTGTACAGTGTGATAATAACATTATCACCCCTGCGTAGCTGACTCAAGTGTCTCAGCTGCCCGACAAATACACATCTGATAAAATGTTGTACTTTGGGTTTCTTTCTTTTCCTTTCCGTATCACTGGAATCCCAAACACCACCTCCCATTCTGCCTCTTCTATTCACTCCTTCTCTGCAGATTAAGGCATTGGGACAATGGTGACACAGAAAAGCAAATCTTAAGAAGCCGTGTCATGTGTCCAAAACTGACAAAACACACACACACAAACATACACCCACACACACAGCATCTCAGCACACAACAGGGAATCACAGCTGCGCCTGATGGGATGTGTTTAATTGCTGCAAAGTGGTACACTCACTGCTTTGAATTAAAGCATGAAAAAACATTGTTCATATTTTGGTCTATGAAAATCATCCTCAATAAAATATTCCTTTTATAGCAAAAGTTGCACTTCATTTAGGGCGACAATCAGAGGGAATGGTTTCTAACTCGTTGTTGTTGTCAACCTTGCTTCTTAACATGAAAGCGCCGCTAACACCTGATCTGAAAACAGCGCCAAAGTGAGCCTGGCTTCCAGTATGACGTGTCAGACTGCGTATACAGCACAACATGAAGAGCACAATAAAGAGTGGATTTAAAATTCAAGATCAGACAGCTTGTGTCCTCAATAGGATGGAACATAAAGTTCTACCTCCAGGTCGTGAGCATGACTCACACTCTCTGGGCATCCCCCTGTTTCTGTGCCTAACAGCCGGCAGAAAGCCCCACAACAGCAGCCAGGAGTTGTTACCACTGTGGGGGAACAAGAGGCAACGAGGGGGCGGTCCGTCTTGTTATGGACAGCCACAGTGATGCACACTAATTGGAAGTCCTGTGAAAATGCAAAGTGTTCTCTATGTACATGTAGCACTAGTTGTACCACAAACAGGCAGACTGTGACATGGAGAAGGAGGGGGTGCTGGGTAAAATGGCTAGAGGTAAAGACGATCGCAAACATAAATGGGAAACGATGCAAGGAGAGGAGTAAATAGATGGATGGAGGGATACGTACTGCTGTAGAGGGTGTCGATCCAGGAGAGCCGGGGCAGGCCACGAGCACTAAGGGGCTCCATCCTCCTTTTCTCTCCGTGTCTCACTCACTCTGCTTCTTGCTTATTTCTTCCGTCCTTTTCTGTTGCTGCTTTTCAGGTCACCTCGTTTCTTTTTCTTATCCTTGAAAAAGAGCTTTCATCTCGCAGGAAGACGCATAAAGAATCATTGGGGGAAAAAAATGTCAAAAGACACCCCGGGGTCTAAGCGACAGAGTCGAAGAAGGAGTGTATGGGTGAGTGGTGTGTGTGTGTGTAACAGAGAGAGAGAGAAAACAACAGGCTGGAGACGACCACCGCGGACCGTTGCTAGGGGAAGGGTGAAGCACTCCCTCTCTCTCTTTGGCTTGCTCGCTCACTCCCATCCACCCCTCCTCTCTCTCTTTCTCTCTTGATTCTGCGCGAATGGCTCATCAGCCTCTCTCTCTCCTGACATCTCTCTCTCTCTCTTTTTCTTTGGGCAGAGGCAGGAACTCAAAAGCGATGCATGTTGACTGTGTACCAATGAGGTTTGTGTCAAATGTGTGATACCAAATCCAAAGTTACTGTCACGGTCTCTTTCTGTGATTTAGGTGGACCGCTCATTGTTTCCTACTTGCGGTGTGTAGACTCATTTGCTTTGCCATAACCTCTTGCAAAGTACCTTTAAAAATCCTCTCTTGGGATTAAATTCTCCATCAGGAAACAGTCTTTCTTCTCTTGCATTTTTTTTGATTTAATCAAATAAAAGTGAGATTAAAATCATTAACTGACCAAGAAGGAAGCATAAAACTGTTGTAACATAAATACAAAATGACAAACTAAACTGGTAAAGCGACTACCGCATGCTTCAAAACTATCCGAATTAAGAAAAAGCATTACATGAAAAGAAAATGCAGTGATTGTTAGCACCATTTTGCAGATAATTTCTTTCATTTCCAGGTGGAAGGGGCAGCGTTCTTAAAAGCTTTTTTTTGGACCAGTTCTTTCTTAACGCAAGAAATCTGTAAAGCAACACGAGAATGCAATCGCACGCCGTATTTATTTAGATTTCAAAAGCACACACTATATGTACACAGGTCAGAAGAATCTAGTGTACGGAGAGATTTGGTTACCTTTGCCTGACGATGGGTTAATGCATTTGTGTGTGGTTGTTTAGGGATTCTGATTCGTTGGAAGGAAATGCCTGGTTTTCCCCGAGCGTATTGCAAGCCTGCTGGCCACCAGGCCTAAGCTGACCTAAACATCATGAATTGTTTTTTAAATGTAATTTCAAGACATTTTTGAAACTACAGTGGGGCAACTCAGTCGGAAACTTAGACAGTCATATAGTCAAATCTCCAGTCAGTTTTTAGCACTGACTTAATGGAGGGCCAATGGGACCTTTTTTTTTATTATTCTAAATTTCACGATTCTGTCCATGAACACCTGCCACAGGGCCGAACGACTTTTCCTGGGAAAAACCCTGGTAATGAAGAATTCATTCAGTTAGAAAGGGAATGGTTCAGATTTCATGTTTTAAGCTACTCTGATGTTCTTCTGCTCCCGTGGCCACTTGGAACGGAACTACCCCCCCATCTACACCAACGCACATGAAAGAGACACCCAAACATGAGTGTGTGTGTGTGTGTGTGTGTGTGTGTGTGTGTGTGTGTGTGTGTGTGTGTGTGTGTGTGTGTGTGTGTGTGTGTGTGTGTGTGTGTAGCAACTGTGGGAAGGTGGTGGGACAGCTACAATAAAGAAATGTACTGGTAAAATGGAAAACCTACAAATGTGATTTCATAGTCTGCTTTATTGATTTTCAAATGATCTCTCTGTCAGCTTTGAATGTGCACATTAGCTCTCCTGTTGCGTCCTGTTTGCAGAGACAGAGCTGACAGCATCACCACACTGAACCGTCTTTTATCAGGGGCAACAAACTCTGTGTTTATGAACGCATTTGCTACAGAGGAGAGAAATTAGAGACGAGCATCATGCCAGCGGCAACAAAGCTTGATATGAAACCTTCCCCTCAAACCCCTGTCAGGTCCACTCCTCCCCCCTTCATCCTCCTCTAACCAGCATGGGGGAGGAAAGACGAGAGGGTTGAGAGGCAGAAAAACTTCAATTAGGACACAAAGGCTGACAGGAGCCGTCCCCCCTCCCTCAGAGCACCGGGCCCCGAGCACCGCTCTTTGTCTGGCTCCACAGCTCTTATATGCCAGCTGGATGAAACGCACCTATATACATCGGGGGGGGCACCCCCAGAGCTCGTCTAGCCAGAGGTCATGTATGTGTGTTTGTGTGTCAAGGCATTTAATGGCCTGAGTGTGTGTTTTAATGTGTGTCGGGTTATTAATGAATATAAATGTGTCATTATGAAAGAGTGAAATCACACTGGCATGACAAAAGCATGCACAAACTCAAGATTTCAAGAGCACACACACACACACACACACAGAGGTTCATGTACAAAAGACAAGTAGGCGAAGAACACAGGGTTGGTGAGTGGCACTTCATCAAAAATAGATTCACCTACTGTACAGCCTTACACATCCTTTGTCTTAAATCTGGGACAATAGGACACACACACACACACACACACACACACACACACACACACACACACACACACACACACACACACACACACACACACACACACACACACACACACACACACACACACACACACACACACACACACACACACACACACACACACACACACACACACACACACACACACACACACACACACACACACACACACACACACACACACACACACACACACACACACACACACACACACACACACACACACCTGTCTTCCAGAGTTTTGAGCTGCCTACCTCCCCCTCCTAAATGTCTCATCACTGAAGGGGCAGAGTCAAACAAAGAAAACACACACGTGTCATGCACACACACATGCACATACGCACACACACAGCATGTATGGAAACGCACTACACTACATGTTATTCTTCCTGGAGCGTCACAAACATATATCAAATATTAATAGGCAGTCAAGCTGTGCAATAAAAAGGGCCATCACTAACTGTCCCTACGACACACACACACACGCACATAAATACACACGCACACAGAACAAAACAACACCTACAGCGAGCATGCACAGCTGTCTGGTAGCAGCAAAACAACAAAGCTTAACACATCAGCACGGTTCATTCACTATAAAGGTCAACATTCACTCTACAGTGTGTGTGTGTTTATGTGTGTGTGTTTATGTGTGTGTGTGTGTGTGTGTGTGTGTGTGTGTGTGTGTGTGTGTGTGTGTGTGTGTGTGTGTGTGTGTGTGTTGAACGGATGGATAAGATCTAGACTTCAGGCTATTATAATTTCAAATGTCTCCATAACAAAATTGGTTTTCACAGGAAAGGTGGTGCATTGTGTCGGCTCAGCGGTCTGAATGCAAGTCATACAGTCTCCTCTTGTGGACACTTTCAAAGAATCATGCAAATGTGTGTGTAACTAATGTGTGTGTAACACAAACAGAAATCCAACAGACAATACATGATCACTCAATATGGACCACAACTCAAAAAAGAGGCTAAAATCCATACTTCCCTTTGATCATACATGTAATCCCACTGTGAGCTACCCACTGTACTGAATGACGCTCAAAGGCATATTTAGGCTTCACAAAATCGCATGTGAGTTCGAGGGCTTCTCTCATATACTCCCATAGGAAATTTGATTATTCACTCCACTGTTTCTACTGAAAGACTGTTCGATAAGCCACCCTAATAAGCCTCATTTGATGCATCTAAAAAAACAGCTTCTAACAGAGGGCGTCAAAACTAAAAGTGGATAAAACAACATGGATTTAGAGCTCACAAAGACGAATAAAACAGCGTAGACACAATATGTAAAATAATGTTAATCAGACATGGATGGAAATGATTTACTGGAACAAAATGCATGTTATATTGATCAATTTGATCACAACAAAGCCTGACATGGGGAATTACAGCTATTTTTTAATCCCAACAGACCACCAACACCACCATTATAATCATACTGGCTTCATGTTGTTTCAATACTGTATGATGACCAGACAAAAGCCAATGCCAAAGCTTTCATGACCGAGTTGCAGGTTGATCCATCACTGTGTTATATCAATCAATAAGAGATAGAAATAGACATGTATTCATGCAAAATTGTTGCAGGCTCTTAACTTGAAATTTCAACAGGTAAAGATTTCCTGTCATATGATTTGAAGGGAGATGGTGGTCATCGCAAGGCCAGTGTGTGTGTGTGTGTGTGTGTGTGTGTGTGTGTGTGTGTGTGTGTGTGTGTGTGTGTGTGTGTGTGTGTGTGTGTGTGTGTGTGTGCCACCCACCTCTCTCCCGACCCTCCATCCTCTCTGTTCTACCCAGATACCCCTGCCCAACCTCACTCCACCATCCCCACCCACATCTACCCCTCTTACTGTTCTCCAACCTTTCGACCTATAGCCCCACGCCTCGGGGTGGTGATCAGAGGCATGGTTGACAGTCTATTGATAGTACTAATTTTCACCACCACACTCTCAGGGGCAGCATCCACAGAGGGCTCGGCACTGCAACACTAACTGGTAGATGAGTGAACTGGAAACGTTAAAAGCCCGATCTGCCCCCTTTTTTCTTTTTTTACAGCCTGCTCCCGCACGACCCCCCACCCACACACTTCAAAATGTTTTCCTGTGGTACTGGTTTGTGAGTGTATGTACATGAGAGTGACAGAGAGCGGGGCAGCACGTACAAGAAGTGTTTCCATATGAGTGGTTTTGAAAAAGCCTAATGAAGCGCTGGAGTGAAAGAGAATTCACAGAACTACAAATAATTTAGGCCAAATTACATTTGTCTTGGCAAAGAGAGAGGATGGTTCAGTTATCACTAGGAAGACACATTAATATCCACAACCATGAATGCAAAGTGAATTAATTGAAGGTATCGTATTTTTCTTTCCAATTACTTCAAATACGAATTGTTCTGGTGGAAATAACACCAAAACACCAAAAAAAACACCTTTAGAAAATAAACAACATGATAAATCCACATTTACATATGTGGCTCTGTGAGAGTATTTTTTTAACATATGGTGATTTGAACTAAATCCGTCAGCATGATATCATGTTCACAGTGACAATGCTAACAAGATGATGGGAAGGCCATTAGTTTTGCAGCTATTTCATCATAAACCAAAGCATTAAACAAATTAGAATTTTGATCTGATAACGTCTGTATAAAATGTCAACGTGATCCATCCAACAGTTGGATGGGCACACAAAGTGATTGACCGACAACCGCTGCCATAGAGCCCTGCTAGCATTAGCAAAATAATTCAATATTGACAATATTTTATGATCTTTTAAGAAAGAAACTAAAATGAAAACATGGCTGTATGCAACTAATAGCGGCCTAAAACGTCCTTTCTAACAATGTATCAAATATGTAGTATTTGTATGTTCACGTACACTCTGCCCTTAGTGAAGAACTCTCTAAAGTGTGGACGCACTCCTTGGAGAAGATGACGATTCTCTAGCTATATGTTTTGTAGACTGGTCCCTTTGTTATGGGGGTTGTGGGGAGATGGCAGCAGGGACGAGTAATGACTATGCATTATTAAAAAGCCTGAAGTGCACTAGAGATGAACGTCTGATTGTTAAATGGGTATGCCTGAAATCATCTGGGAAGATGGTTTATTGTTTTATATTGTCTGATAGCTGCTATTTTATTTTGAAGTGAAATGGTGTGATAAGTCCCATGTTTTTTTTTTTTTATTTTATCTCAACTGTCTGTTTATCAAAATTATTTTTTTTCCCATCAATTCTAAGTTCCTCTCATTCTCCAACTCCTACTTCTTCTACTCCTGTGTGTGTGTGTGTGTGTGTGTGTGTGTGTGTGTGTGTGTGTGTGTGTGTCACAGTATGTGCTCTGGCAGCCAAGATCCCCTCTCACCTCATTTGCCCTGAATCCCCCCTAACTCCTTCACCGTCCAATTATGTGGAACAGCCCTGTCTGACCAACCACCGTGACATATCTGCGCATGTGTGTGTGTGTGTGTGTGTGTGTGTGTGTGTGTGTGTGTGTGTGTGTGTGTGTGTGTGTGTGTGTGTGTTCTTGTTGTTTCTACATTAAACCAGCCTCTGATTTACGATAAAACGGAGCTTGCTTAAATGCATTCCCATGCCCGTTTGTGTCAAGGAGAAAGACTGAAGAAGGGACAAAGAGATCGAGCGAGCGAGCGAGTGAGTGAGTGAGAGCGCGAGAGAATTCATCCCGTGCCAGCTGAATTCACTTTGATCTATTGAGGTCAATGTGGAAATCATCTGAATCATGCTGTGATTGGACAGACACCAGATAAGGAGACACACACACACTCAAATGTGCACACATACAAACACACTGTAAAATGTTGCATGTGTTATTTATGCTGTTTGTTCATCATTATTGTTTGTTGCACAAACAGATTTCATATTTCATATTATATACCCTTTGACAGCGAACTTGCACAGGGAGCTTGTGCATTTTGAAGCCAATTCGGAGGATAAGACTAGAAGCATCAGTAATTGTCTGTCTTTAATCTAATCTGTAATCTTTCTTTCCGTCTGTTCACAGCTGCACATGTTTGTTTGTGTCATCATGTGCACGTCCACCCCACAAATTTGTTCTTACTGATTTCATCATCTGTCAATAAACTCCAAAGCCACCGTAAGCTTACAGAGACAAACACACACACACAATCACACAGCCGATTAATTAGGTGGACAGAGAGTACAGCAAAGGTTCTGATGTCTGGATAAAGAACTGCTGCACTCTAGTGTTTAGTTTCTGTCAACACAAGTCCAGGGGCTCAAGTCAAGATATTCACTGTGTGTAATGCACAGAAATGTATGGATGGCTAACAAGTGAGAAACTCTTAGTCGACGAATCTTGAGCCTATCAGAAATGTGCTCAGAATGTCTTGGAAAAAAGTAATTCAGCATTAAAAAAAAAAAGCATTAAAAATGACTAATGGGCATGAGAAATTTTAGTTGACTTAACTAAACGGCTAAGGGATGGCAGCCCGAGAGAGTTTTCTTACTCGCGCTTTGTGCTGCTAAACGCAACTTGATGCATACTTTTACTGATTGTGTGTTGGGCTGTGAGGGCTGCCAAAAAGTGAGTGACCTACAGCTTAATAGTGAGCATTGATGGTGCGTTCAAGTTGAACTCGGAAGAAAGAATTACCTAGTTCCTAGTTGGAATTGCCAATGGAACGCCTACTAAAGTCATATATGTTACTCTGAAAGTTGGATGATCTACGCCAACCCAGACCTCACAATCCAAAATGGCTGCTCCGAGCATCAATAGTAGTTAAAGCTAGTGATGTCCAAATGAAGCTTCATGAACAATTAGCTGTATTTGTTGAGCCCACTAGATGGAGCTCTTAGTTCAAAGATAGGGCTCAATGGATGGTAATTGAGTTTGCTTTCAACCCTTTGTTGGACAGAGAGCTCCATCTAGTGGAAAATAAAGAAATTGGTTCACAAAGCTTAATTTTGACATCACTAGTTAAAGCTGCTTATTATAATTATTAAATCAGTCATACACACAGAACATAATGCATTGTTATTAACTGGTATCGCTAACAATGACTAACATCACCCCATTAAATATAATGCTTTTCTGACTTGTTGCTAGAGCGCAGTTGGGGATTTCCAGTTCTAACCTCTGACTTCTGAGGCAAATGGAACGCAACATTAAACTGCTGTTGCACGTGTAGACACAACAAATGTAAAGGAAATATTATACATAATGTAATATTATGACAATATTATATCAGTGTGAGCACTTTCCTGCTACTATTATAATCTATAACCTTAGCTGTGCTTGTTTCTACTATTCTGCTGTATGAACTGCCATAACATATAAGTCATATTCACATTACTATAGGTATTATTATAGTTACTGGAAGTGTGTCTGTCTCTGTCTTTGTGTCTGTCTTTGTCTCTCTCTGTTCATCTGTCCGTCTTTTCTCTCTTTCTCTCTCCTTTTCTTCCTCCCCAACCGGTGCAGACAGATGTCCGTCCTCCACAGAGCTGGGTCTGCCTGACGTTCCTGCCTGTTATAGGGAAGGTTTTCAACGCCACCATACTCTACGGGGGAACTGTTGAGTCTATGTAAATCATAAATAAGTCATAGAGTGTGGTCTTTACCTACTCTGTAAAGTGTCCTGAGATAAATTTTGTTATGATTTGGCACTATAAATAAAATTGAATTGAATTAATTGAAAATTTGAAACCAACCCTTAAACACTACAGAATAAAAACAAACACGCTTCAGCCAAACTGCCATTGTCACAGATGTCCACATGAGGGTGCTGTGTCCTTCTCCCCAACATCCCAGTATATCCCCTCCAGTAAAGGTGTGCTCTCACTAGCTATGTCACACAAGTGTTTGAACATGCAGGGCCATTCACCTGTTTACCTTTTGGTGTAACAGTTAGTCTGACAGCATGTCATGTGACAATAACAAAGCATGAAAACCAAAACACAGCAGCACATTCTGAGGATCATCAACAGTTTTTATCAACTTCAAAGTAGTTATTCAAGGTACCCTCAAAGGCTCAGGGTTTAAATTCGCGACATCCAAGCTTCATTTGCGTGAAAGCTAAATACAGGAGCTGCAGAGGGATTGGCTGGGCAGGTGGCACACCTCCAGAGTCAGGTTAACTGTGTCATCGGGACAGAATACAGCGCACACACTCACTGACACATGAGAGGGACACAAAACTGAGAGTGAAAGCTCTGTTGTGGAGTAATAAGTAGCATATCTCTCTCTTCATCCACCTCACCTTGTTTTCAGCTTGTTAATAAACTCACGCACCTCAGTCATCCGTAACACATTTGTACAGTTCTGCTGGAAGATAAAACAAGCTGAAGCTGAAAACAAGCGACCTTCTCCTATGCTAAAATAAACCTTGACATCATGGATTTTAGCATTAACGTCAGAAAGCTACTGCAGAATATTTCATGCTCGGGTTTCAGGCCCCTACAGAGTGAATGTATTTGCGTCACTTTTTCACACCATGCCACCCACCTCACCACAACCGAGTGGCAGAACAAACCAACAGGTGACTGCTGTTGGTGTGTGGAGGCTGTGACACCACGAGGTGTCCATCTTTAAAATCAGAAGCCATCAGAACCAATGATGATCCATGAAAACCTTTATATACAGAGCAGAAGCCACATACAAATATAATGCACTCAAGAAAATGAAGGCACTGTTTGGAAACGATGCAGGATTAGGGGGACTTAAATCTAACCCTGAGAGCAAACAGCAGCACCGTGTTGTATTGTTCTCCATTTACTTCCAAGACTGTGGGGCTAGAAAGGAACAAACCAACAATGTTTGGTCTAATGGGGAGTTCCTCAACACGTTGCAAACAGCTTAAACGCAATAGACGGAAGACACAACATTCTACTGGACTGATGCCATGCCTATACTTTTAAATCTAGACCTGAAGACCCAGGGTAGCTAGTGTTTCAACATAGGATCACACACACACACACACACACACACACACACACACACACACACACACACACACACACACACACACACACACACACACACACACACACACACACACACACACACACACACACACACACACACACACACACACACACACACACACACACACACACACACACACACACACACACACACACACACACACACACACACACACACACACACACACACACACACACACACACACACACACACACACACACACACACACACACACACACACACAACTACAGACACAACTACAGACACAACCACACACACAACCACACACACACTGACACTCAATACCCCCATTGGGCGCTCCTGTGACCAGAAACTCTTTCCTTTCTCTGAGGCAGACATTGACTTAGTCGGATAACCGGTGGGCAAGCTTTCCCACTCTGTCTGTCTTAGTACAGAATAAACTATTATAGTATTAGTACAGTATGTTGCAGTGTAACGAGACCACCAAGTGTTTTTTTAATTATGCAATTAATGTAAAACTTTCGATTCACCTGTTTATTTGTCCATTCGTTTCTATTCCCTCCTAGTAATAAGAGGAAGTGAAAGAGATGAGCGCAACAAAGGAAGTCCTCAAGACATGAACCGGCACACACTGAGACAGAGATCTGAGAATGCCTTCATGTGCCAAGTACAGGTGTTATAGAAACCGTTACACCTCAGTGAAGGCCACTGCTTCATTAATTCCCTGATGTGTAGCTGAAAACAAAAATAGCTTTCTTGAGAACAGAATGGGAGGAGTGACAGAGCTGGCAAGAAATTACGTGTTATAGTGCTGAGAAAGAATAACGTCAGGGCAAAAAGAGAGCCAGGGCGGGGAATGTTTGCTTCCCTTGCTGGCTGTTTGCCTTTTCTTCCAGGTTGGTGGAGCTGTTGATGGACTGGTTTATTTTGAATAATCCAGTTATGTATTTATGTATATATGTATTGTTTTTATTTATTGTTGTTTTTTTTAATTTGGATATGCAATTTGTGGAAAATAATCCCATGTCTCTGACAGTTAAATACTACCAAGCCAGAGAATCCAGGTCAGGAGCAACAAGCTAATGTTAGCGCCTCTGCTAGCAGGACACAAACTATCAGCTATAGTTGTTTTTGCTGAGCTGTGGCTCAGGTGGTAGAGCGAGTTAGACAATGTTCCAAGGGTCAGTAGTTCAACCCCCCCCCCCCCCCCCCCCCCTTGTGTTATGACCGTTGTGTCCTTGGGCAAGACACTTCACATACCTTTCCTGATCTGAATGCAGTATGTTTGAGGTGGCGCTGGATGGTGAGCTAGAGCCATCTTATAATTATAGAAGTAGTCTTAATTTAATGTTGAAAAGACATCCACAAACTATCACATTTGGACTGTAAAGAGTCCTTACACGGAGGTCCCACAGACGTCTACATTGGAAGTTTGGTATAGACATCAATTGGCGTTACAAAACAACCCCTTCAGTGGACGGAAATTGGACGTCCAAAAATGACATAGAAAATATGTCTCTCCGATGTCACATTGCACAGTGGGTAAGCTCACTAAGCATTAGGAACTTGTGTCTATTAAATGTCAACATCAATCTCCATATATCCACGAAACCATATGAAACAACTGAACAAGGAACAACTGTTCCGAGTCAGCAGATGTCGACCACTGGCCTCTCACTGGTCAGCCAACAATCAACTTCCTCCAGCATCAAGTGATCCACCTAAAATGCAACTACTAATAGAAAACAGGACTTTAACATGAGACAACTTTAATTGTGCAAGTCAGGAAACTAGCCACGTGCAAAATGTTTCTCAATAACACATACGCCCTCCTTTCTCTGCGTTATAGTGGTAATTGAACAACAATTTTCCTTTGCCTTGCCGCAAGTTACGGTCTATAGTACAGCTAAGCCGGGATTATAACAGTGTTGAATGTTGAGTTCAGTAATTTTGTGTCTCATTTGTAACGATTATATTTTTGTTTTTTATCATATGCAACATAATATCGACACTATATATCAGCCACCCCCCGCACTCTAAATATCTGCATCATTGAAAAACTCATATCGGACTATTACTGATCACACGTGCCCATTTCATTACACGGTGCTCATCCCTGATGAATGAGCATAATGAGGTTTTAGACTCATACTTTAAAAACAGAAGCTTGATGCTACATGAGTGATGCATACATTGGCCATGCACACCCACTGACAGTGTGTCAGACAAGAATGCAGGCCACTGTGGGCCCATTAGCACTGCACACAGACACAGACAGACAGACAGACAGACAGACAGACAGACAGACAGACAGACAGACAGACAGACAGACAGACAGACAGACAGACAGACAGACAGACACACACCGCACTGGGGTCTCCATGGCAGCCGTACCAGTCAGCCAATCAGAGGGGGGCTAGTGTTTTTCTCTGGTTTCAATCTGAGAGGAAGTTTAAGTTGAAATGTCATCATTTAAAAAGTTATTTGTGTATGTCTGCATACAAGCTGCATCTATTTTATGTTCTTAATAAATGACAAAAAGAAAAGCATAAATTAGCGTGAACTGAACCCACTTCAGTTACTGCACTTTTCATACTTCTGCCTTTATGGACTGAGAACCTTTCATGGAGAACACCATAAAGTGACTTTCTTTGTCAACTCTCAGTTGGAAGAGTCAGGGTGTTTTAGCTCAAACTAACATACTCTTTCCCTGTTAGCCTGGTAGCAAAGTTGCTTTTCCTTTATTTCTTTTCATTTACAAATCCACAACAGTGAGATCACTATATTGCTGTCACTTTCACGCAGGACACACCAGTGGTTTGTTCGTTTAGCGGTTCTGTAGCAGAGCAGTATGAATCAGTTAACTGACAGGAAAACCAACACTCTCTGCCTCCCCTGTGTATCTTGCAGCTGCTCACCTCAACTGGATTTGAACTGAGAGAATTTCACATCAAGAATGAGTTTGCATTTCCTGTACTTCTGTATTCCCCCACTGAGAAATCCTAGCGCCAAGCCATAATCTTAAGGAAACGCAGATATAGAGATAGCCGATTCAGTTTTGTTTGTCTAGTTTATGTTTAGAAAATGGGTTGACTCAAGGCAAGAGAGATTGAGTGAGGGCAATCCAGATGCAAAACATTGTCCAAAGGGCAGGGTGTCTTAAGTGGTGACCTGGTGAGAAAACAGGTATTATTAAAAAAAAAAGCTCTACTTTTACAGAGTTCAAATCCTTGTCAGGAGCAGACTCATTAGATGCCACCACAATCATGACACTTCCAGTTAAACAATGAAACCCAGTGCTCACTATATATCACCTTTCAATCTGTCAGTAACTAAAGAATCCATATGATATAATCACCATTATGAATGTGCTCTGGCACCTCAACTGCTTTCATTACCCAACACAGTTTCAGCAGTTAATGATTGTGGCAGCTGACGTCAGCAACACAGGATCTTATGTGGGGTGACAGTATGAGTGTTATTTGAACCGTCAGATTACACTGAGGGAAATCCTGCTATGATGGGGAAAATAAGTAACCGCACTTCTGCTAAAGTCACCAGATTACGTTGATTACTGTAGATTGCAATCACAAATAGAATAGAGTAAACAGAGGACATAGTTGTATAAGTGACATGTAATAAACTCTGAGGAACAGACCACGACCTTGATTTTTGTATGTGCCTTTGTACGTACTGTGCTAGATGTATACAGCTTAGAGCACCAGGCAATGTTCAATTTTTTCTTATTCACACTGCAGGTCCTAGCCTTACATTTCACACCTCAGAGATAGAGCTAAGGTCAACTCCTGCATCCATCTTAGAAAACAAGCGAGGATGCTGCAGAAACCCACACCTCCGCCTCTATCACAGAGACATCCTGTCTGCCTGCCTGCACAACCAAGGCGACACATTCATCACCAAGGTAACACAGGGACAAGCCAGGCCATAAATAGTACTTTAGTATTGAGGATTTAAAGCCATGGATTCTTTGACTGCCTTCGCTTTGAAGAGATATTAGATTTGAAGGATGTGAAAGTGTGTCCCATTGTTTCCATTACTGCTCCACAGGAGGTTGTGGGGTAGACATTTAACAGTAATGGCCACTATATATCATATACAGTTTTCAGAGGTCGAGCGGGTCGTCCTCCATACAAGAGTTTGGCGGTTCGAATAGCTCCGGTGCTGCGCATGGGTGTGTGAAGAAGGCGCTGTAGATGTACAAGTCCATTTACCATTTAAAATCACTATTTGGATGCACTATAAAACTAGGGGTGAGTCCTTGATTCAACCTAAGGATTCTACTGCCAAGCTCACAGTCGCTAAATATTTTTTGGTATTTATGAATGATTCTCTGTCAGAATCAGCAAGAGGAAGCACGTAGAAACAGATGTTTGCAATATGTTGGTGTTGAATAAGGACCAAAAGTTTTATTTACAACCACCAAAGACAGCAGGCTAGCTAAGTGACGTGTTCTGCCTGTCGATCGATCTCCTCTGCTCTGTTTCAGATGGGCGATAGATGAAGCTGCCGCTGCTCGTTGGTGAAAGAAACCGCAGAGTGACAGAACAGAGTCTCCAAACACAACAATAGTCGTTTTTAAACAAAGACAAGGTCGCCGGGGATCGGTAAAGTCTCCGGATCAGTTTCAGAACAACGGAATGAAAAACTTGGAAAATGCTCCGCTGGATGTTAACTCTTCAAGATCGCTGATTCTCTCATTTAGCCGTCAATAAAAAAAAGGATTCCTCCTCAGACAGCTCATCCAATCATCATGCAGAAGCCGAGCGTCCTGGCCAGCCCACTGCCCCATAGACCCCCAGAGAAGCTGAGCGTCCGATGGGCGGGACAAAGCCCAGCATTTATCCAATGAGCGTCTAGTTTGGCTGCAGTGTAACAACCCGCTCTACTCTTCCCCATTGAAGTCAGTAGAAGTAGAGCGTCCGACTGTGTAAAGAGCTGTGGAGCTGTGGGGATGAATGAGAGGAAGTTGCTCCGATTACCTGTGATAAAGAGCTCATTCTGAACAAAAGACGAAGGCTTTCTAGTGCGTATATAATCAATGAAATGTACACACAGCAGTATATATTTCACCACTTTTTTTTTTGGTGACATTTTAGGAGAAGCTGAGCTTCCCTTGCAGTCTTAGAGCAATCGCCACTGGTACGCATTGCATATACACAACAAACAGCACTGTTCGTGAGATAACAGCTGATGCAAAGTTCCCACGACAAGACTTTCAAAGTAGTAGTGGGTAGCGGGGGATCAGAAGTGTTCTGGTCTGCGCACTTTTTACCAATCATGTCTGAGCAGGCTTGGGTTGCATGCAGGTAGACAGTCCATGTTGAGAGCAAACAAGGCCGAACCCATCAGCTATCATCTGACGATGATTTAGCTTTTCATTATTATTTATCTGCATCTCATTTCTCAACTTTAACTCCATTCTTGTGTCTGAAGTTGCTTATTGGACGGTAAAGAACGACTGCCACTCAGTAGAGGGAGTCTTGGCCCAGTTATCCGCTGGCTACACCAGAAAGTCCAAAATATTAGCCGTTGCCCCCAGAGGCTCAATTGTCGTCAGACAGATAGACTATTGGTTCAGAGATTGTTACAAGGGAAACACAATACAAGGGCTCCAACAAATTCTTATTTTCAACATAAATTAATCTTATGATTATTCGATTAATTATCAAGTCTATGAAATGTCAGAGAGCCCCAGGTGACATCTTAAAATTGCTTGTTTTTAAAAACTGACATCAAAGACCTAAACATATTCAATTTAGCATTACTAAAGCGTGAATAATTGCCATTTTTCTTGAAAAGTGACAACCGAATATCAAGATAGTTGCTTATTCGTTTTCTGTCAATTTTTCCAAAAAATAAAGCAACTGTTTGTTAGCTCTAAACAATACCAAACTGGTCAATCTAATATGTACCTTTTCTAGCTTTACGCCATTTGAAGTTATGTATAAGTTTAAAGGGGAACTACGTCCATTTTCAAAATTACACGTTATTCCTCTGTTTTAAGACAGTCCAAAAATATTAGCAAACATGAACAACTCTTTTACAAATACAAAAACTAGAGTGCTAAAACTCAACATGTGATGTCATGCCTTGTCTGACATGCCACAGGGGGTACAACCATCTGTCCGTCAGTGTAAAGCTTTCACTTCACAGTAAGACACTGTAGTAACTTGAGCTGTCAAACTGTCCGGTAATAATACATACAAACCAAAGGTGTGTACACAGAATACACAATAAGGCCTTGAAGCCTGAAAACCTTAATTCACTGGTTTATGAGAAAAGCACTGACAAAAAGTCATCTGAGCTGCTGTTCACACCACAGAGTGTTCAAATGGAAACATATGACTGGCCCATAGTTCCCATGATGCACATGCTATCTAGGACGGGCCTGGACAAGCCCTGCTTATCTGAGGAGAAATATGTGTGTCATTATTCAGGGAGAACCCTCTGGGAGAGTCACAAGAACAGGTTTGTTTCCCAGTTTTTTACACAAAGACATGAAAATTGAACCTTTTAGCAAGGTGACACAGCATGTGCTGCCAAGCCTACCTGGTGCCAAAAAGCACCACTGTAAAAAACTGTCAAAATGTTGGGAAAATAATTTCCTAATCCAATAAAATAAATCTTGTGAATAATATGTGGTGGTCGGCTTTTGAAGGAACTGGAAAATCCTCAATGCAACCCTTTTTTCTCTTCAGCATGGACATTTTCATGTTGGATTTGATCAATTTATCACTAAGAAACACAGCAACAATCTGTGCATTTACACTTAGGGTGTAGGAGTAGGGTAACCTGACTCTCGCCAGATGAATTACGTTCCTTCTTGCTTCACTCATCCATCTGGGATCTCTCCATTAGAAAGTGATTTCAGGAGGCTGGGCCTTATCAAAAATCCTTGCATATGATTGGATAAACCACTTGTCTGTCATCTTTATTGGCGTGCCACTTCAACCACTCACACTGAATCCAACCTGTGACGCTGGTGAGAGGGACGCAGGGAAAAGCCAAACAGAACAGCCGACACCATTTCCACCGACAAAAGCCTTCAGAGTCGTTCTCTGGTGTTCTTTTAAAGAAGAAATATTCACTAGATTGGACAACACAGATGAAATAGCAGCATCGATGTTGACTCCTGCTTCCTCGATGCGAGCCGCCACAGTCGTTTCTCCGCTAGGTCACATCTATAAAACCCCGTCCGGTGGTCCTGATTGGCCTGACCATTTTTTGCAGTCCCTGAAATCACTTTCCTATGGAGGGAATCCAAACGGATGAGTGGAGCTATGCAGTATCAAGACGGAAGCAAGGCGGAATGAAAGTCATCTGGCGAGCGTCAGGTTAAGAGTAGTAGTGCTGCCGCGCCCAATTGTATGTTTTGACAGGACCTTCACTCTTAAGAGTTTAATTCCAAAATGATACGTTACCAGTCCAGAACCCAAATACTTGTTACCACAGAAACCCTTATCAGTGTTACTTTTTATGTAATGACTCATTCTAACATGTTGCCCACACGTTTTTTTAAATAATCGCAATCAGGCCTTGCATGTGTCAGTTATACAAAATGTCATATTTAAATACTTTAACTTTGTACACAATAAGGAGTTCTCTTGCTTGGCTATTTTCTGAGCTACCCTCTGACAGAGAAGTGTGTTATAGGTAAGAGAAACAGGAAACAGTGCTGTCAGCTGGGCAAAGTGACTTAAGAACAAACAGCTCTCAATTAATTGACCCAATGAGCTTTAAAGGGTTTAAAAGGCTTCAAATAATGACGTCAACATATGTAAAAAATAATCCCTGTAAGGGTAGTTTTTTTTTCTACCCTCACCTCCAGGTGATGTCAGTTCATGCCAGATTTCTATAAGTCATCTGACCCAAGCACGCTACAGTGTTTACATTACATACACGGCTACATGTAGCTATGCTAACATCCTGGAAACCAGTAATCTTGGTTGCTGATGTTAATTTCCCAATTTCAAATCTCATTCCAGCTAGAACATGTCCGGTTGTGTGGTTTTTGGTTAAGAAGCTTTTACTGGTGACTTTTCACGACAGAACGTGCTGTCTGTTAGTCTGTCCACGGCTGCAGCAGACAGAACAGAGACGTTGAAGGCAGAGCAAAGATGAGACCTGGAAAACACTGACCAATCAGAACAAATTAGGTTTTTTTGGGAGGGGGATTCAAGAGAGAAGTGCGACAACAGACAAAAGAGCGTGAGTACAGATGCAGCAGACATGAGCAGTGTGAGTAAAATGTGTTTTTTCAACATTTAAGAATTTGTTCTAGTTCAAGAGACATAAAATCCAAGTTTGAGGCTGAAAATGAGCATGAAAGGTTCCCTGTTTAAACAGTGAGTCATCATACCTCACTGGCAGGTGTGCAGAAATAAAACCATGTTTCTCTGGGCAGATCAATGTGTGTGTGCTAAAAATAATCAAGGCATTAAACTTACTCCCTCATTCCTTTCTAATTTTGCTTGCACGCATTAAAAAAACTGACATGTCCATTGAAATGCTTTAAATAGTTAAGCTCCTAGTTGTCTGCTGCATGCTAGAACGACTGGGTGAGCTAATGCAAACAACAACAAAAAACAGTGAAAACTAATTTCAGTTGGATTTCGAAATCAACAAAATAATCAAATTCAACAAAGCATGGTTCTTAAATTAACAGTGGATTACCCCAGGTTTAGATCCACACTGTGGTGTGAATCAGAGGTGAATCATGCCATACAGAGAGGGCAGACCTATGGCTTCAGACACACATGACCTGATGGATGACCCCTTCCCAGCAAAAGCACAAAGGCACCAGCATGAGCAAGACCCCACTACTAGTGTGTTTGTGTGTGTGTGTGTGTGTGTGTGTGTGTGTGGGGGGGGGGGGGGGGGTTATGAGAGGACTGCATCTAATCATGACAAGTGATCAGAAGCCAGACAACTGCTGCTACTTCAATTAAAAAGCTTGACCTCACAGCCAAGCTGGCAGAAGCCCCCAAAATGTTTCTAGTGCTTCCCACAGCTCTACACACCCTCCATTGTTTAAAGCCACAATGAAGTCTTTCCACTGATTATCATCCATTTGTCAGAGAAAACATCATTATCCTGCTGGACAACAGAGATGGAATAGATTAGGAGACTTACAGTAAGTGCTTACCCTTACTGACCCACAGGTTTATGGGAAGACACATCCCCTAACCCATTACAGTGGAACACAATGTCATGAATGGAAAATGATTCAGGTGTTTTCTTGGTTCATCCAATTTTGTATTTGAGATCCGAGACAAGCTCTAGAGGGATAAGACGCTCTCACATTGGGCCGTGTCCACTGACTCTCCCACACATTCATGTCTCCTTGATAAAGCACAACATTTCAACAACTTTAGGTGTTGAAATTTATATGATATTCCGCTTTTGCTTAACATTGGCATCTATAAACAGAGACTCAGAGCCTTTGACATCAATTTGACAATTTCACATAGCGGCAAAGCTTTAGCTTCAGTATTCATCGCACTGTAGTGACTTGTGTCTTGGTTGTTGTTGCTGACTGCACTGGAGCTGAAGGTCTCACTCTGCTCCAGATAATATTCCTAGATTTTGGGATTCTTGCTTTAAATACTAAAGCCAGTCTTTAGCCAATAAGTAATTCAAACCAGATATTATCCAGCAAATCCCTTTAGTAATCATGAAATGCCATCAACAAAACCACAAAAAATGAAACCATCCGCTAACAATTAGTACTAAGACACCCATAATCCTTAAATATTAAAAAGGCAGAACAGACTGGGGCACAAGATGTTGACAAAAAATGTTTTGTCTGCCTTTCTTAATCTATTCTCATGTTCATGTTAGTCACTGACTCTTGACTCATGACATGCAGACAATCTCCGTCGACATTGCCACACTTTCTTGAGGAAGTCCCAAAGTACTAACATAGCATCATGTGTGTGAATCCTTCTTTCTGGATTAGCCTTTATATTGTTACTTTACCTCATAGATACCCTCTCCCCCAGGCCTGTGAAGTATACGTGATTTGTGTTTATCAGGATATCAACCTGCCTTTTATAAGACTTTGACTACTAACATTAATTTGCGAGTGCTTTGATTTTTGTTCCATATTGATCTGAGTGTTCCAGATGAGCTGACAGACAGAAATAGATGAGAGATAACACATCTTAGCATAAATACTGGAAACAGAGGGAAAACACCCAGCCACGTTCTGTCCAAAGCTAACAAAATCTGCTTGTTTGTTTAATCCATACAAAAATCTTGAGTGTAAAAGGGATACCTACTGTGTTACAGGGTGTAATGAGCCGGACTCATGGATTATAAGAATTGGATAGGCTGTCGCTGCACAGCCAATTTTTTCCAGTGGCCACTCATGGTATTGCAATGAAAAATCACCCTGCAGCGACAAAAGCAGGACACCTCGAACTGCAAACCAGGTGAATTATGACTCTTTCTGTAATGATTTTTTTATCCATGTACTTTAAGTATTTGTAGAACTTTCCTCGAGCCAAGAAAAGCGATTTAAAAACCTGCGACACCATCTCACTGTAAGGTCCAGCGGGAGAAACATTACTGTGCATATCAGTGGTTTGCATATCAACCACACCCAGACAGAAAATTATTCTGGCGTATATGCACCAGGCAAGCCAGGCAAGCATTTCTTATTGGACTAAATAGTTGCCATCCTGGGGTCCGGTGTCCAATTCTTATAATGGGAAAACTATTTCTTGGCCAGGAGCAGTGACTTCCTGGATTCTGGCTGGTTGCCTGGGAACCTCAGAATCACAAGACTGAAGGAAGAAGTACAGGAGTCCCCGAAAATAGCTTTAGAAGTGTTGGGAGGCGAATTTTGTTATCATAAGCCAGAGTCAGGACATCTGTTTCCAACCCCTCCAGCATTTGTGCTAAGCTAAGCTAAACAGACGGCACCAGCTTCATATTTACTGTGCAGACAGAAGAGTGGTATCGATCTTCTTATATCTAGGCAAGAAAGTGAATAAGCAGATTTCCCAAAATGTCAAACCACCTTGTAACCAACAGCTTGTCAGTGAGCTTTATACAAATAACTCCCTTTTACTTTTAAGACAATCCTGTGTTGTGATCATTCCTTTCCATTACTTTAACCTGTATGAATTTAAGTAGGCCTATAATCTGAGGTCTCACCAGTTCCCTTTGCTCAGACTCCCAACTAAACTGCAGCTCCCCTGGGGCTCATCTAACACCACAGACCTGAACCACAGACAGAATCTTTACCCAAAAGGTCTGACCCCAGATCCCACAGAACCTCTTAATGTGGACTGCTTCTTCATGCAAAGGAGACACACTCAAACAACAACATATAAATTACACAATTCTCTGTTTGCATACTTTACCAGAAGCACAGAGACAGAATACCATGGGTCCAGTCTGAGGTAAACCACTAATCTACATGATTCAAATCTAATGTGATGCTGGAGCAAGAGTCTACAGTGGAAATAACTCCTTTATCAGTACTGTGGTTCTTTATATTTTCCTGTTTTGCCCCTGCCTGCAAAATGTAATGCTGCAGCAGACTTTGGGGTTATAGGCGTTAGCTCCCTTAAGTCAGTTCTGATATCTACAACACCACTTAGACAAGTCAGTTTACTTTAAGTCTGGTCCTGAGCCAAACTTAGGTAGGGTCTCTTTTGTTTCTCAATGTCCGCTCCAAATGGAGAAGCTGGCTTGTCACAGCAGGAGGAAACAACAGCCAGAAATCACACAAGATTGCTGATCAACTGTAAACATGGGTTCTGCAGGACAGTGAATGAGGCTGTGCTAAAGTATTGATCAGCTGTGCCCTTTCTTCTGTCAATACATTTGAAAGAAGAGCAGTTCAATTTTGGATGGCGATTGCTAAAAAGCTGATATTACAAGTGTGGAAAACAGACTCTGTGCCTTGTTATAACTCATGGTCAGGAGAATTGTCAAACACTGAGATTCTACAATGAAGACAGAGGGGATACGTTTGATCAAACATGGGACCCAGTACTGAATTACCTTAAAAATGTGAGCTCATAGACACTGCCTATTGCACAAAGCCTCACAGTGCCAGTAAAAGTCTACTGACCTATTTATTTAACTATTGTTAACATATTTTTTTTCTTCTGTGATCTTATATTCTGTCTCTAGTTGACACAAATTTTATGACCATGATGTATTGTTGTAATGCACGATGTGCTGTGTTCCTTACTGTTCTTTTTTTCTCTTTGTGGAAAATCAATCACACAGTCTGTGTACACTGAGGTGATCAGAGTCAAATGCAACACGTGCATTTGTTGATAAACAATTATTCCATTTTTCATTGAATTGATACTGTCATCTGTAGAGATTTGTAGTTACCTGCTGTCAGGCCCTCTGCCACACTATAAATGAATGAGCTCTACTTGTTCTGCTGTGCTATTCCATCTTATTCGATTTGTTAAAGTAGTCATGTTGATGTGTTTATATTTCTTGTTTTATCCCGAGTTATAAAATCAGTGGTGGTGTTGACATTATGGTTACCTGCAGAAGAGGAGTCGTCGTGGTCGGAGCTCAGGTACCCATCACTCCTCCTGTCAGGGGTGCTGCACCCGGAGCCGCGCGAGGCTCTGCGGTAAACCTGCGGGAAGGATGGGGACAGCCTGCCGTCGTCGCCGGAGTCAAAGTCCTTGCTGTGGCGGAAAAGCCGCCGGGTGTCCCGGTGGGCGCTGGACGTCCTCTGGTTGTCCCTGCCGACGCTCTTTGGTGCCAACAAGTTATTCCTGATGAAATTCAGATTCAGCTCCCCATCCTCGTATTCTCGGTCGCTGCCCACCTCGTTATCATTCGGCTGAGAGGCTCCAGTCGGGGCCGGGTCCACTCTCTGAAAGCTGGGTTTCCGTGGCGGGACAGGGATGGGGACGGGCTTACCTGTCTTGCCGCTGAACCTGCTTCGCTCCCGCCCGAAGGAGCTCATGAAACCCGCCGTGTTACCTGCCGCGTGGGGTTTCACGCCTGCAGAGTCGGACACCCTGGCCCTCTGCCCGTCCCCCTCATCCTCCCGCCGCTGCGGTTTCCTAATAATCCCCGTCTTAGACAAGGCGAACGTGTCAGCGTTAAAGTTCTCATCTTTACCTTCAAACCTTTCCGGGTCGTTTCTCTTCTGTCGAGCCACGGTGGTCTGCAGGTAAATCACCTTGAATTTCTCCTCCGCCAAAGCCTTCTGGAGCCTCTTCAGGTTGGCTTTACTCGCCTCCAGCTCAGACTCGATGTCCTCCACGGACTTCAAGTCCATTTTGGGCACTTTTCCGTCGGGAAATTCATTCCTCCAGTGTTTCGCAAATTCCTCCTGCTCCCACATTTCGATGTTCAAATCGGGCTTTACGCAAACACCAGCCTGGTAACAGTCAGAGAGAAATGTTCCGTGTCTTCACCGACAGTTATGTACCCGCCTCTCCTAATAAAAAAACTGTCTGTCGCTATTAACTGAGCCGCTGTCTGATCATCCTCCAGCTCCCACACACACACATACACACACACACAGCGGGCGGACGTGTGCACAGTGAGTGTGAGTGATGCGGATAACAAGTTTTGCCACTGCGCTGAAAAGTTTCGAGACTTCCTGTATTGTGACGTGCTGCCTTCAAGTGCTGCTCGGAAAAGTGGGGTCTATATAGTTTTAATGGCAATTCAATCAAATCAGTTCAGCATACCTACCTTTCAGATTAAAAGCACGTGTATGGTTAATAACAATAATAAAAATAACAATAAAAATAGTCCCTGTTGCTTCAACATTCATCAACCACCGAGCTTACTTTGCCAACAGGTTTCTGTGGTCCGTTGCTTGGACCGAGTGAGAGGGTCTATGGTCGTGCATGATGATAGTGTATGAAAGTAATTACACAACATGTTTTATCATCCGTTCAGACTGCTAATATATCCAGATAAAATGTCTAATATCTGTTGAGCACCACAGAATTCTCCCCATCATGCGCAGCAGTAAAAAAAATAATACCGACAGCATTTGAATGCGACAAGCAAGTGAGGTGGAGGCAGTTGAATAGATGCAGTTCATCACTCTTCGACACTGATAGTGCGAATTAAAAACTCACTTTTATTTCTTTTCTTCAAAGAATCATTGGCCCATGTTCATACATGTCATATGAAAATGATGGATTCTTTCTTTTGTATGCATAAAAGGACACAGTTTCTACTGTATCACTCATTGTTGGTATTGCAGGTTCACTGGTGACACATTGCAGAGTGACTTTTTTTTGTCCCATCAGGACATTTTTGACATGAATATCATAATATCCAGACCAGGGAACAGGCAAAGCTGTAACACATGCTCTAAGTGCCACAGAAAGACAACAGGAAACCCTGGTTTATAAACCCTGTGTTTTGGGTTTACTCAAGTCCATTTGTGATTCACTTCTTTCATCTCACTTATTGTCTTAACATCATGGACAGGCAGTTCCAGTACATACCAGTAGTGATTTTTTAACTTCTAATATAACCAAACAGGCATGTACTGTTCACCTGACACCAGTATCCTCGCCTCCAGCGAAGTTTGACATAAAGAAAGGAAAAAGCTCTTAGTGCCTTTGTGGTTATCAGGCTATTTGCTATCAGGCCCCAAAGAAAACACTCTACTGGCACCACAAACCCACAAGCACAGGACAGTGCTTTTTACATGCATTTGTGCACATATCAGATATAAGCACATGTCATAACTCACAGCAAACACACCCTCATTCTCCGGCTTGTTTTCATTCATGCTGTTTTATCACTGCAGAATAATCTTTGGGGAGAAATGTGACCCTCGCTCAGCCTTTTCCAACCCCTTGGTTTTTGGTGCTCCAGACAGATTCGATGAACAGATATAATGAACATGAACATTTTTAAAGTCATCGATGGAAAGAACTGTTATACCTTACCCTTGAAAACGTTTGATCATAGAGATTTTCATGAATGATGATTACAGAAAGGACTGAACATAAAACCCAGTCACCTTCATCTCAACAGGATGCGAACAGTTGCGTCCGGATACAAACTTGGTGAGCAGCCAAGCAACAGAATTCCAGTAAAACAGAGTTGTAATGCTTTACAACAGAGGACAAAGTTACCACTATGGCAGAGAACTATAGAGGAGGGTGGAGGCAGAGATGGATGCCTGGTATTTTCAAGTGCCTGTTTGGATCGCTGCCTAGTACTGAAAGATCATTTTCCTAAAAGCTTTCAGTAGCCAGGAGGAATCGTCGATCAGCACTCGCTGCACGCCTGAGAGCCCTGATTGGGTTACTGTAATGAATAGATGAGAAAGGCTACGACCAGCCGGGAGTCATGAAACTGAAATACTAATCACAACCCTGACATGACATAGCAGGAAATGTAGGGATTTCCTGGTTAATCTACAAGTGTTCACTATAAGTCACCTGGAATGCAGAAGTACTGTATGTCCAAAGATAATGACACGACTGGGGGAATGGTAGGGCTACGCACAAAGAGTTGGCAGACAGCATTCTTTACATCCATGGGTGAATTATGTGTCAACGGGCCCCTAGGCACAGATGTGCAAAAGGCCCCACCATCTTTCCACCATTGGAGCAAGACAGACTTTGTGATGCTTTTGTCTCTTTTTTTATTCTCTTTGTAGTCGTTACATGTCTCGTTTTGGGCCTCCTTGTGGTCTTTAAAGTCTCCTTGTGGTCTTTAAAGTCTCTTTGTGGTCTTTTATGTGTCCCTGGGATCATTTTATATCTCATGTGGTCATTTTGTGTCTCCTTGTGGTTGTCTTAAGTGTCATTGTGGTGGTTTTGTGTCTCCTTGTGGTTGTTCCGTGTCTCCTTCTGGTTGTTCTGGGTCTCCTTCTGGTTGTTTTGTGTCTCCTTGTGGTCGTTTTGTGTCTCCTTGTGGTTGTTTTGTGTCTCATTGTGGTCGATCTGTGTCTCCTTGTGGTCATTATGTGTCTCCTTGTGGTCATTTTGTGTCTCCTTGTGGTCATTTTGTTTCTCCTTGTGCTTGTTCTATATCTCCTTGTGGTTTTTTTAAGTGTCCTTGTGGTTGTTTTGTGTCACCTTGTGGTTGTTTTGTGTATCCATGTGGTCATTTTGTATCTCCTTGTTGTTGTTTTGAGTCTCCTTGTGGTAATTGTGTATCTTTGGGGTTGTTTTAAGTCTCCTTGTGGTAATTCTGTGTGTCGTTGGGGTTGTTTTGTGTCTCTTTGTTGTCATTGTGTGTTTTTGTGGTGGTTTTGTTTCTTTGTAGTAATTTTGCATCTCTGATTGCCACATGTCTCTTCAAGTTACATTTTGCAGGTGAAGGCCTGAGGGCCCCTGACACCTTGGGCCCTTGAGTCTGTGCCTGGTAGGCCTGTTCAGTAATTCATTCATGTTAACATCTCATTAGTTAAGTGCTTTCATTGGTCAAACAACATACTCACCACTGTTGTGATCCAAGCATACAGGTAGTGTACAAAAGAATGCAGCAAACATTATTCTGCTAAATGTGTGTGCGGGTATTACACTGATATACACACACATTAAATGACACCCCTAGCATAACGTACTTTATGTTTTTGCTCATGCTGATGTCATCCAACCGTTCACCAAGACTGAACATATCTCCAAATGTTTTGCCACACCTCTCCACCTACTTCACTCCCACTCACTTCCAGATGTCCTGGAGTTTGGCTGTTTGTTTTTTTTAATTAATTGCGGTGAATAAGGTGCAACCAATAGTGTGAGGCAAACAATAATAGGGTGAAACACATGAACAAAATCTTGTTACGCCGTTATTGTAGCCTTTACTGTGTACTCTGAAAAGGATGTGTCATTATAAACACATCTGTCTTCTATAAACACATAACATGTTATCTGCAATATACTTTTTAAGGGATCAGAAACTTTTTTAATGTACAGTGTTGTTATAATTCAATGTCAGAAATGAATTGTGACAAAGAAGACACAGCTTTACTAAAAATTGTCACATTTTTCCAATGCTCAAATACATATCTATTTATTGAGAATATTAATATCTATTATATATATTAAGTAGTTAAGAATACTCCTAAATGTATCTATTTATTTACTCCCTTTTGGCTCCATACAGAGTTTCAATATGTATATTCTTCCAAATATATGACACAAAATGATTGTGCATGTATATTTGAATATAAGTGATGTTTCTGCTGTGAGTATTACAGTCAAGATTCAAAATGGGTGTAGTATATTTGAGTTCTGCGGTTCTGGGACAAAGAAAGTACATTCCTCGAATGGCTGGCTACAATAAAATGACATGCACTGCACACTGGTGACAGGCTAACAAGATCCAGCTCTGTCAGTCTGCAACTGGTTACTCCAGTATCATCTATGCTGCAGAAGAGTATAGTGGAGAGGACTTCTATCAGAGGGTATGTGATGCCCTCTTGTGGCCGCAGGTGCTACCCTACAGTACATGACAAAACAAGCAGGACGAGTTAAAGCAACACAACATGCTACAAACAATACAGCACAGTATAGCATAGTACTCTATTTATTGGTTGGATGATTTCCACAGGACTTTAAGGACAGTAAACATCACTAATCATATAAATGGTGCTAAAAAATATTGCTACTTGAATAATGAATTACAGTAAGCACCACAGTGATACACTTTGACACAACAAAGACGGAAACACATTAGAAAGTACATCTGTTTTCCACGATTCAAGTCTTAGACATCACTTAAAACCAAACATACAGTACGAGTATATCAAAATAGACACAAATATATTATTATAAAACATGTTTTCAAACTGCATCCCATTTGTTTTAGGAAACAGAACATAAATCGTTTCTTATCAAAATAATATCTTGTTATCCAACACATATAATCTACAAATTCCACTCCAAATTTGTTGTGCAATTTTTCTTAAATCTCTATTAAGGCAATTATAGGACAGCACCACAGAGGCAACCACTGGAGTCACAGGTAGTATCAAAGGCCACAAACACCCTCCCAAAGATGTTACAAATATATTTTCAGAAGAAGACAAACAACTACAGTTTTGAGTCAAAAGTTGCAGGTTATGATCCAAAATGGCCGTCCTGAGCAGTAGTAGGAGTGTTGTATAATGATTCATAAGCCATCAATGATTAGGCCTGGCCTTTAATATTATAAAAACTTAGTTGATTTAATGTAAATATATTTTTAAATAACAACAGTATCATAAATACTTACCACAGCAATATACCAGTCTTCAGATCAAAGACTTTCACAGTGACTCTTTGCAAAGTCTCCACAAATGTTCTTTGCATAGTTAATAGAGTTGTTTTTTTTGATAGTAAATGCATAGAAAACTAAATCAGTGTGTAAAAGGTGGTATCTAGTCATTATTTGAGGAAAGTCTGTCGTTTGCTAACAGAACCAAGTGCAAAATCTATACACAGATCGTTTTTACGGCCAACGCAAATACATGATCGCTGTTAGCCTCACAAACCAGTTTTCATACTTTTCTGATGGCACTCGCTACCAAGGTTTCTCGCCTGGTGGTCACAAATGCCTGTTGTTTTTCGTAATAGGCTGCCTCATTAATAAAAGTGGGATAGACGGTGCCCGAGCCTTGGTAGCGGATGGTCTTTCCATCAAATGTTTGGAACATAGGGTCACCGGGGTTCAGTGGTTCCCAGTCACAGTCCTGAAACAACAAGGAACAAATAACCACAGGGAAATTAACTCACAGTCAAACTAAAATAACATATTCTCACATTGACCAAAGATGTCTTATTTCCTCTTTCATAAGAACTCATATTTACACGTTCAATAGGTCAGATATGTGGGCAGTGAAGGCAGCCGTAACTCAAATTATTCTAATTTGTACCTGTAGATTGGGGTGCACCATGGCAATGATGTTTCCATTGGCATCTCTGGGGTAATCAATCCTCTCCGAGACTCTGAAAACCTCCACTGTACAGGGAGGGAACTCCATGCCTGGAGCACACAGAAAACAACATCCCCAATAATGTAAGCATCCTGGAAAAATCCTGTATTCCAAAAACTATGGAGGACATTGATGGAAAATGCATCTTAATAATGTTTAAAGCCACACTCGGTCATTTCACAACAGCAGGGAAAGAAAAAAAGAAATTAAGGAAAAACTGAAATAGACCATTTCAATTCTCAAGAAGAGAAAGGGGGAAAATGCAAATGATCCCGTTCTTGGCCCATCCCAGCTGAGAATACAATTGTCTCAATGATGCCCTGGATAAAAACCTCCCTTCATGTGAACATTAGTACCATTTTTATCCAAGCAATCTAAAGTTATCTGACCCTCATTAAATGCAGTCTACAAGGAGAGAAATACATTATGTGTATGGATTTGAAGTGTAGATATTAACGGTTGGGATAAGAAAACAAAGAGATATCTTCTTCCATATCAATTTCCAATCAAGACCTGAGTTAGAAGACGGAATATCACTATACACATGCAAGACAATGGCTTGCGAGTGAGTTATAACTAAAATTAATCTATCCATGGGTTCCTATATTCCCTGGCCATGGGACAACAAAATTGCAAATAAAAAAAGGACGCGTTCCCTGGAAGATTATCGTTTGCTTTTAGGTCCTGAAATAAGGGAAGATCTGAATTCTCAGAAATCTCAGCTATGGATGCTACTACTGCTCCACAGAGGAAATTGGGCTGAGAGAGTTTTAAACACTGTATTATGGTCACGTAGCTCTCTGCAGGGCATGTTGAAGAGGTCAGTTACGCCTCATACAAGAAACTTTGTTGGTGCTGGTACACTTGGTGGAACAAAAACTCTCAGTACTTTCAGGTATTTTGAAATAAAGAGCACAATCAATAACAGCTGCTAGTTACCTAGTTTGGCCGTACTTGGCTGCTAACATCAGCAAGATAACGTCCAATGATAATGCTAACATGCTAATTCTAATGAGCTATAATGTTATGCTGCCATGTTCACAATGTAAGTGAAGCATGTCAACATTTGCTTACACCAAAATACAGCTGATGTGTGTTTAATTAGACCAAAATATTTGACTTATTAAACATTTGATTTGAGGAAATGTCAGGGGATGGCTGAAGAATGTCTGTATTAAATGTTGTCGTAATCCGCCCAGTAGACGTACGTCACAGGATAGTTGAAACCTGCTGCTGCCGCAAGCGAAAAAGACAGAGGATCGCCAAAAATCTTTGGGATTTATGATCTGGGCACCATGATGTTAGAATGACTTATAAAAACGACATGTTAATAATTAAATAAACAGTAACAGTAACAGGGTGCGACACACAGTGTATAAAGGAGCTCAGACTTTATTTTCTGTTTTCTTAAACAATGCTACGCACATCGTGTATTCCAATTATTATTATTTTATTGTAAAGAGCTTTTTTTCATTCTATTCTGTTTGTATTTTTGCCCTTTGTAATTATAACTCAAATCCCTTTTCCCTGTTGCTTTTTTGACTACTGAGCTACTATTGTGATAGGGGTGGGATCATTAAAGTTATTATCTTAATGTCCTTTTTGTTGGGACACTGATTCAGATTTTCTACAGAAGTAATGTAAAATATTTAAAACCAATAATCAAGCATATACAAATGATCTATGAGGTTGTTGCTGAGCAATATTAAAGTATCTGTACATTTAATCTCATACTCTATACAGCTACATTATAGTACTTTAGTGAAGGCTGTTCAACAAGTAGCTGGAAGGTGCCACGCAGTGCCAAAGTGGTCTTATTCAGTCTCAGGAACTAAACAGGATGTGCATGTGTGGTCTTTGGCAGAGCCTGGACATTCAGTAGGTAAATGCTCGAATGAACTGCTTCACCAAGTGAGTACCTTTAAGACCACTGAGCTGTATTGGTATTCAAGTGGCAGCACAAAGCAAAAAGGACAAATGTTCCAACAGTTTTCCCACTCAATCTAAGTCATTGTTGTTCTACAGAGAGAGCCATTTTCAACTGTAACAACAGTTCAGTCTCTTACAGCTAAACGACTTGTTTCTTCATGCTGCTTAGCTTCGAAGCGCAGGAACACCGATTCATCACTGTGCCTGAGCATTCATCAGCACCAGCGCGGCCCCACGACAGAAGATTACCACACCATTGGCAGCCAGACTCTAACAACAAGCAGGCCATTCAACAGCAGGCCGGGCAGGGGAAACCAACAGACTGCAACTCACACTTGGCACGGACCGCTTGTTTACGTAAAAGAGGAAGGCAAGGTCGCCTTGCACCTAAACCAGTTTTCCGTGCCTAAGGGAAGAAAAGGGCCAGAACGGTGGCATGATGATGCAGATGCAGATAAATCTAGTGTAGGTACATCTGGATGAATCAGACTGGTCCCCATGGGTGTTTTGTCACAAAAGGTTTCTCATCAAGATGATGCTGACAAGCAGGAAGGCCGACAGTAAACAACTTATTTGTCTATTACATAACACATGTGAATCATAGTTTTAATCATCCTCAGGGCAGAATTCTAACTTTAAGAATCATGTTGGCTACAAACTCAATTGGTTTGGAATAATCCTTGAAAAATCTTATGCAACATAAATGTGGTGTGTTACAGCTTAAAATTCTAAGCTGCTCTGGTATGTTGGCCCTTACCTTCGTTAAACATTTCGATGAAGTCCAGGGCATGTTTCAGTATTACCCTCATACCTTCAAAGATGTTACTCCTCAAAACCCCTTGAGGCTGTGGACCCACTTCCAGACCTGCCATCAAGCATTCAGAAGACACATATGCAAACGTTCAAGGTCCAATATCAGTCTCATTTTCAGGTTGATACTTGTATTTCTGGTTTTTACTAGAACATGTTCACATGTTTTAATGTTAAAAAACACATTATCCTTCTCATACAGTCTGTCTGAATATAACTGTATTCACCCTCTGTCTGAAACATTCTGTTTTAGCGCCTGTCTCTTTAAGCCCCACTCCTGAAAAAGCCCAGTCTGCTGCTCTCTAATTGGTCCACATTTCTGGGCCTCCGCATCTACTGCTCTCTATCATTGCAGCCAGTGAATGACTGTAACTATAACTGTATTTTCTACCCATATATAATATAGCTGTGACATCACAACCGTACAGAAGTCCTGATGTCTCGTTTAAAGGTACAGTTTCTGAATACGGGCTGTGTGCATTTCTCTGTGGATTGGGTGCTCTGATACTTTCACAGTTTTATTTAGCACTTCGATCTGCTTTATAATAAAAAAAAAACTCCACCAAAATCTCACTTTTCACGATATGGGGCCTTTAAACCCTTATTTACAAACTGAATGGCTGTCTTGAGAATATCTTAATTGTCCATTGTCCCGACCCCCGAAAACTTTGGCCGGACTTGAGAGACTCACCAACAGGGTGCTTGGCAACAGAGCGTGAAGTGGAATATTTCAAAAGAGGATGTTCATTCAGCAGGACAAGACAACTGGCTGGAGCGAGGGCTTTCTGCAACACAAAAGCAAGGTCTCAACTGTAGAGAAAAACATACCATAACACAGTCACACACTACATGTCAGCCAGCTGTCTTATTAAGCACTCCTAACCGTGCGCTTCAAGGCTCGGCTCAGAACGGAAAACTAAACCTGCACCCACTCACGTCAGAGCAAATACAGTCAGTACAATGACCAACACGCAAACACAACGAGCATGTGCATGAATCAAGTCTAAGCCGTCTGTCTCGGCAAAGTAAAAGCACAAAATCATTTTCAGAACTAACAGCGTTGTAATCCTTGTCTCCATCATTAACATTGTGGGCCATCATCATTAGACTGAGAAGTTCAACTATGATCTCCTTTGTTGAATACCCAAAGTCAATTACGGTCTGTTATTTCAGAACAAAAGGCCATTGCTATGGGCAGAGTTCTGTTCATTGACTCTAAAGGAGCATTTTTAAATAAATAAAATAATCACAAAACCTTTTCCAGCTGTGTAATAATCTTAATAATGCAGAGAGAGCGGGTCATTATTGCAAATTAAACTCTGCTTCGAGACTGGGTTCTAATTCGCAACAATGACCAGCTTGCTCTACATTATGCCCTACTAAGCTGTCGTTGGCTCACATTATAACAGATTGTTCTTATTTTCTTTGACTCGGGTCTCCGAATCAATGGGGAGCTGAGATTCCTCCATCCAAGTTAAAAACATCTTCCTCTATTCCTTGCTCTTTCCGTCCCTGGTGTTGCTCTACATGCCTTTGTTTTGTGTTGAAGACCCAGTTCTATAAATTCTAAACTGGTAAGCAAGCTCATGTAATGTCAGCTATGTAAGGTTTGACATTAATTGTTCTAATGTGCTTAAAAACAAATGATGATTTAAGTTGGTTTTAATACTATCTGGAGTGGTGGTTTTTTTTGGTTATATATGAAAGAAAATAAGAAGGCGACACAAAACTGAAAACTTTTTGGATGGTTGATCCTTTACATGTCTTTGTCTAACACGTAAAGGTAAACTGATGGTCAAATTATCTACATAGGTTAACTGAACCTCTCCACCGAGACCTTTTGGTAAAACATTGACTTAAGGACACACAATGATGTGGAAAATAGACGTGGGAAGAAACCAGGGATCAGCAGTCTTTCTTTCATTCTGAAGTTCAAGCCTCCTAACATACTGCATACTGCACTGTGTGTGCCATAAAACACATGGCAGGAGGAAGTGCTCAGAGCAGCTAATATACTGCACACTGACAAGTTTCAAAATGAAAAATGAGCTCTTCAAGGCCGTCACCTTGATGTAGTTCATCATCTGCAGATTAAAGTGGTCTTTGGAGCTCTCAAGGATCAGAGTGCAGCCCATGTTGGACGTCGTGTTGTGGAGGTCAAAGATAACGTCGTAGGCATCTGGGCTTCCTTTGGGTCCGAACACCCTGTTGATCTCCTGGGCTCTCTGCACCTCGTAGGGCAGGTTGTCTCCTCCCGGGGCACTACACACACACACACACACACACACACACACACACACACACACACACACACACACACACACACACACACACACACACACACACACACACACACACACACACACACACACACACACACACACACACACACACACACACACACACACACACACACACACACACACACACACACACACACACACACATGGAAAGATGCCAACACATTTAGAGCAGCTTATCAGACAATTTTGCTGAAAGGAACATTAAGTGATGTAGCAGGTTAATGAGTGTCTACTTGTCCTCTATGCCCTGTGTGTCTCTGTTGGCCGCAGTGAAAAGAAACTCTTTGATTAACAAGTTAACACTGTGAGAACAACATCAAGAAAACAGATTCCGCGTCGAACATATGGTTTGGATTTGCTTCAGTCGTTCACATGTGGATAACAGGAAACCATTAATAACTGCAAGTGATATATTGAGAAGGACCATGATTCACCCTAATATGCTAATGGAGACAGCCACGGTTGCCATTAAGCCTGTTGGAATACAAAAGCTGGATTCAGCAGGACAGTGGCTTCCCTTTACTTTTGTGAGCAATGAGAAGAAATTAAAGCCACTTCCTCCAAGCCTTGAATGTCTGCTCTTGAGGATCCTAATTGTGTGAACTTGCCCCCCCTCAGGCAGACACTGTAAATGCTCTGATCAGAGAATGACAGCTTCCCTTTTATTCTCTTAGCTCTTTTAAAGCATTTCAGAACAACCACTGCTCTAGGACATTCTCCAAACTACTGTAGAATAGCACCTCTGCTGTGCATATTGTCTCGCCTCCCTCACATCTGCTCTTTAGACCCCATTTTCAGCAAATATCTGGTATTGTCTGGACTGTCAGGACATTAGTACACAAGCACAGTGTGAACTACAGCTGATAAAGTGATCTCCACTGAGAGGACACACAGGTAGTAAATGTGAGTAAAAGCTGCTGTCAAGTCTATTTAAGTTGAAGAAAAAGACACCATGTGCTGTTTTTAGAAAGAGTCTCCGAGGGGGTTAATCTTCTTATATGTTGCCTTGAGAGAGGCCAAACTGTAAGTGCAGAGAAGATCTCTAAAGATCATTTAAAATGTGCAGGATGAGACGGAAACAAACACCACCCATACGGTATGATCTGAGCTTTTCATGTCATTTTAGAAATTAAAAGTTACATTTTTAAAAAAAGGAAACATTACGTCAGAAAATATCACAAGGAAACTATAGGCACAGTATAAGAATTGTGTAATAATAATACTATGAAGCACATATTGTCAGTCTATACTCACAAGACACAATATGACAATATTTCCATACCAGGGAAATCAGAATAAAAAAGCCAACATAGGAATATGATGGTCATTAAGTCTACAGCCATTACAACTTCCCCAGTAGGGACCACAGATACACTACAATAACCTTGGGAATGTTATTATAGTGGGATACCATGTTGTTATCCAACCACATCGGTCAATAGGCTGGTGTGTGTGTGTGTGTGTGTGTGTGTGTGTGTGTGTGTGTGTGTGTGTTCATGCACGCTGACCATATGAGCCAGGGTTTGCGTAAGACTTCATCTTCCGCTGTGATGCACACGAAGAGTGGCGAATAAAAAAAAATCGTCTTAAATCATTTGCAGCTAGGTCACGTTTCGCTCACGTTTTTCCCGCAGGCTGACAGTCGGCTCAAGTCCGGGAGGAGGGGACACGCTGCTCGGCTGTTATTGCCGTGGGGAGCAGGGGAGGGAGGGGGGTTTAGACAAGGGTGGCTGATGGTAAACACAGACACACACACTACCTGAGCTAATAACAATTTGATGGGAAATGTCCACCGTGTTATTGTAGGGACTCATAGAAGAAGACTGTCAGTTCTATTTCACAAAGCGTCCTATAATTTGGTGTTTACCCTCCGATCCAACCACTCTGTTTTCATCCTATTGTGTTAACCTGACGGTCTCCAAGCAGCCATCAGTTCCCCTTAGAGAACACACACACACACACACACGCACACTCTCACAGACACACACACACATCAATAATGTTGCATCATAGCGCTGTCATTACATTTCCCAACACAATTTCCACAAACAGTAGAGGAGATCTTCAACGACCCAACAGTGGATCACAGTTTCATTGTAGTCGCAACAAACAGTCCCAACGAGAAAACGTACACAAGAGCATTCGGATCATGTCCCAATTGACAGTATAGGTATGAACGTGCCCATGTCTTTGTTTTGTTTTTCTAATCAGACTGAGCTCAAACCCTACTCAGTAAAATCACACGGGGGTATGTTGTTAAATGTGAGTGTGTTTCGTGGATCCGAGCCATGAAAAACTTTCCATTCAACACGTATGACAGCACACACGAACGACAACAACAACAACAACCCAGACCCAGCAGCGAGCCTGTCCGCGGCGGCGCGCTGCTGTGTTTACCTGAGGTTTTCCGGGGTGAAGGCTCGGTTCAGGTCCGTGTCCACGTATCTGCTGCACTTCTCCACAGCCTTTGGGTTGGTGATGAACGGTTTGGTCTCGACGCCTTTCCGCTGGATCTCGGCGCTATTCTTCACCCACAGGTTCACGAGCGTCACGCCGGACATCTCGTTGCCGTGCGTCCCCCCGAAAATAGCGACTCTCCTGGCCTCGTGAAAACACGCGCCGTTGCCGTGGGTAGAAGACATGTCCGGGCGGTGAAAGTGTGCAGGGTCTGGATGGAGACGCGCTGGTGGAGCACAGGGGAAACTTTCCGGCCGGAGCCTCGCAGCCTCACTGTTTAAATGCCTGCTGTGGCTGCGCGCTTACGTAACGTGCCCGCTGGCTTGTTGTGCTCAGTCACCGAAGCTAAAACGCGCTGAGTTGTGCGCGACATCTCGAGTTGCAGGCGAAACTCTAGTTAACGAGGTCCCCCCCTTTGTTTACATGTCACTGCCAAACTCACGGGGAGGATTCACTGTTCGTTTCCGGCGACGTTCTTCCAAAATAAAATGTAATTAAAACAAGGTTTCCATATTTCACCATTGACAGGTGGTCTGTTAAGCAAGACTTGTTGGGATACATTCCTTCCGGCTAAGGACTTCAAAATAAAACCATTTGACATGTTTAGGAAATACAAAATGTCATGTGGAAATACACAACACAGGTGTAAATGTCTGTAGTTCTCTGCAGCTGTCTATTTGAACTCGGTTTAATACGTATTCTGTTCCATGCGAGCTGTCTTTGAGCTCGACACAATGTAGCATACAAAATATTGAAGCTATGACGTAAATATTATATGGGAACCCTTCATTTTTCTTAAACAGACAATATTGTTCTCTCCTTTATGTACAACCTATTTTGGTGTTTGCTGTTGCTTGCATTTTGTTCTTTCTTTGTTGTTGTGATAATGCCATTTGAAAATGATTAATACAATTACATTACATAACATTACTGGAAAAGGAGGGAGAATTAAATTACATTTGCATTTTTCTTTACACAAAATCTGTTCCACAATATGTTCGTCAACATAATTCTGCTTTATGTGCTATGAGGTTTTCAGTAAAGCAAAACTGATAGAGAGGGGAGTCATTCCTGTTATTACATGTATAGCATTTAGAAATACTAAATAGGAAGTCAATCATTTTAAAAACCTGGTAACATCTGACCTCTGAAAAACAGAAAATATAAACACAAATAGTTTCCAGAGAGCGTACCTACTTTCTTGAAAATGTTTAACCTAATGCAGTGGCACTGCATTACCTATTAACATGAATGAATGGTCCTGACTGACAGTGCACCAATATCACTCAGACTATCAGATCATTTGCGATAAAGGTGCACATGTTGCTGCAGGACAGAGTCATGGAAAACATTTAAACCTTAATCCCTATTATATATATATTTATTGTAAATTGTTCTATTTAAATTGTCTCTTGGACTTAAAAATGAATGAGCATTTGACTTAACCATGAATTATTTCAAACAATCAAATGAAAAGATTGACCACTAAAGGTGCAGGAACAGGGGAAAATACTCAAAACGGCACAAGGATATATTAAGCTACAACTTTACCCAACTGTTAAAAAAGTGAATACGCCGAATGCCCATTATGGCAGGTGGCAGGCTGGGCGTTCAGATTTACATCTACCTGTCAGGTTGGTTGAAAATGAGATTAAATTATAAATTGATAATAATGTGGTTTTAATCTACAAGCTTGTGACATTTGTCCTCAGAATATTGCTGTGTTCATATTCAGTAGCTTGTATTTTGAAAAAAAGAGTAATAATCATGGTTTGTTCTGGTGTTTTCTTATTTTTCCAGTGGAACTCAACACCAAAAAGGTTAAGAACTTTGTCAGTAAAATGCTTTGATACAAAACAAATTCAATTTGAACTTAAACTCCATCTGAAAAAGATTGCGCTTTGTTAGCTGCAGTCTGCAAGGAATTCCTCGTTTGGATTATGAAGTCTCCGCTTTACATTCTTGTGCTTGTTTTCCGTGATATGATATATTTTACCCAGGGAAGTCTCGGATATGTCGGATATGCGTCCTGGGGTAGTGTATTTCATTTTTTTCTTCTTTTTCACATCTCTCATATCATTTAATCTCAGTTCTCCAGGTGCCTCTGAAGATGCTGAAGCGTGTTCAACCGTGCTCTGTGTTTCCCTGTATGTTTGGTCAGAAATAGTACTGCCATCATGACTGTGGCCTTGTTTACGTTTTTTCCTGTGTGAAACAGAGCGACAGGTATTCGGTGGAGATTTGACTGATTCCACATCCTCACTGGCAGCTGGTGGCCCCTCTTGTACCACGTGGATTGGCTCTTTTCTGCACTTTTTCTTCTTCTTTTTTGACGCCACAGCCTCCTCACTTGGAGAAAGTCCCGCGTCAGCAGCACTTTCCAGTCTTTCCATGCGGACCACCGACTCACTTTCGCTTCCCGTGCGTTTCTTTTTTCTTTTCACCCCGGTGTCAGTGGATTCAGACAAAGCACTCCCGCATGTTTTGTGTGGTTCTTCAAAGGCCTGCTCGCGATCTTTTTCCACACTGTCCTGCATTACAGACATCTTCCTCTTTTTTTTCTTCTTCGTGACCCCGTCATTAAGTTCACTGAAATCACCGGTGCTGACACTGGGTTTTTCTGCCCCGCAGACAGACTGTGAGGGAGATTTGTGTTCCCCGTTTGTCTGAGCGCCGTTTTCCTCTGCATCAGCAACGAGGAAGGATGAGGTCCTCTTTTTTTCCTTTCCCCACAGAGAGCCTGAATCACTGCTGTTCGCTTCTGTACCGTCGGATATATTCTGGCTAAATAATTCACTCATTTTCTTTTTCTTCTTCTTCTTAGTCACTGGTTCAGCATTTGGGTCTTTAAGGCCCTCATTTGTTTTCTGGGTCTTATCTACATTTTCAACCGTTTCATTTTCTTCACCAGTGTAAGCGATCACGCCCCCCTCAACAAGAGTTTTCTTCTTTTTTATTGACATCCCTGAACCTTCAGCCAAAGTTACAGAATTATCTAAGCAAAAGCTCAGGCCTACACCCTCGTCTACATCTTGAGTGGCATCGTTAGAGGATGACTGTCGCTGCTTTTTGCTCTTTTTCCTTTTCGAGTAACTGGATTCTAATGTTTCGTGAGGAGCTGCAGCATTTTCTAAACTACTTCCTGATTCTTCAAACTGTTTTGTTGACACTGGTGGTACATCTAATGTCCTATTCGATACCTCCTCTTCTTCACACTCCTGTGTAATTACAACCCCCTCTTTTTTCTTTTTCTTCTTTTTCTTCTTTCTCTGTATCTCTTCATCTTCGTGTAGAGGTTCAGCAACTGTGCTGGACTGTAACTGCTCGCCATCCTCACTTGTTCTTTTCTTCTTTCTCTTCTTCTTCTTCTTCTCATTGCCACCGTCCTCCTCGTTACAGCTCACTGAAAACGCAGACGCCTCCACTCTCGCATCAGATTCCAAGTCTCCTTGCGCTTCCTGTGCAGCGTTTTCTGCTGCTGACTTATCCTTTTTTCTCCTCTTTTTCTTTTGTTTTGAATCAGGATTGTCTCTATCCTCGTGTCCCAGTTCGTTGTCACCCAGTGTCGAGTTCTCCATCGCATTTGTTTCATTCAATTCCAGCTCATCACTAGACCGCGTAGCCGGAGCCTCTGCCATAGTATCCCTAGAGAGGCTGGGGGCCTCTTCTACCTCCACATTCACAGATGTTGAGGCATGCAGACCCTCTGCCTCATCCCGACTCTGGCCCTTTCCTTCTTCTACACTGTTTCCGTTGTCTTTCTTCTGCTTTACCTTGGTATCACTGCATATGCTGTCATTGTTAGTGTCCCTTATAGGGTCTGAGAGACTGTGGAGGAAATTTTGGCTTTCAGATCCGTCCCCTGCCTGTCCTGTGAGGAAAGGAGCTTCTGTGTGGAAAACATCCATTCTAGGCTCCATTACGGTTGTGGAGGCTTCTCTGCCCGTTTGTGTGGATTGCTTTCTCTGTATCATTCGCTGCTCACAAACTGTAGCATGATTGTAGTTGCACAGCTCTACCTCAGTTCCCATCTGCGATAGAACTTTCACTGGTGGTACATCTAAAGTCCTATTCGATACCTCCTCTTCTTCACACTCCTGTGTAATTACAACTCCCTCTTTTTTCTTTTTCTTCTTCTTCTTTCTCTGTATCTCTTTATCTTCTTGTAGAGGTTCGGCAACTGTGCTGGACTGTAACTGCTCGCCATCCTCACTTGTTCTTTTCTTTTTCTTCTTCTTCTTTCCACCGTCCTCCTCGTTACAGCTCACTGAAAACGCAGACGCCTCCACTCTCGCATCAGATTCCAAGTCTCCTTGCGCTTCCTGTGCAGCGTTTTCTGCTGCTGACTTATCCTTTTTTCTCCTCTTTTTCCTTTGTTTTGAATCAGGATTGTCTCTATCCTTGTGTCCCAGTTCATTATCACCCAGTGTCGAGTTCTCCATCGCATTTTTTTCATTCAATTCCAGCTCATCACTAGACCGCGTAGCCGGAGCCTCTGCCATATTATCCCTAGAGAGGCTGGGGGCCTCTTCTACCTCCACGTTCAAAGAGGTTGAGGCATGCAGACCCTCTGGCTCATCCCGACTCTGGCCCTTTCCTTCTTCTACACTGTTTCCATTGTCTTTCTTCTGCTTTACCTTGGTTTCACTGCATACGCTGTCATTGTTAGTGTCACTTATAGAGTCTGAGAGACTGTGGAGGAGATTTTGGCTTTCCGATCCGTCCCCTGCCTGCCCCGTGGGGAAAGGAGCTTCTGTGTGGAAAACATCCATTCTAGGCTGCGTTACGGTTGTGGATCCTTCTCTGACCATTTGCGTGGATTGCTTTCTGTGTATTGTACGCGGCTCACAAACTGTAGCATGATTGTCGTTGCACAGCTCTACCTCACTTCCTAGCTGCGATAGAAATTTCTCGTTTCCTCGGGTCTTTGCTGCTTCAGTTTCGGCCAGAAAGTTCCTCTGGACCAGAACTCTACAAGAAGAACCTCCTTCATCAGAGCTCTTTGAATCTGCAGACACTGGTATGGTGTTCATTTTTAGTCCTTTGGATGTTTCTTGTCCGGCATTTCTAACTTTCAACCTCCTCTTTTGTTTTAACCGGTTGCACGAGGTTTGTTGGCCCTTTGCTTTTGGCAGTGCCAAAAAACGTGCCCTCTCCTGTAAGACGACATGCAGATTAAAGCCAAGCTCAAAAACAAAAAGTGGTATGAGAAGCAAGATTGTAACAGCCTGCTCACCACCACTTTGATGTCTTCATCTGCTGGCCTATCATCGTCGTCATCATAGTCATCCCTGTAACAAAACAGACGTGTTTTATCATCAATCACACTTTATTTGCATTGCACAATTGACAAGCAGATAATAACAGTAAAACAATAAGGGAGACTAATGCCAACAAAAATGATGAAACAATAATAAAACCTATACAATAGAAAAGATTCAAAGAAAATTAAGTTAGAGGCAGTAAAATGTCTGAGAAGACAATGAAATCAAGTGTATAGAGTATTCTAATGAAAGAGGTTAAAGGGGGAACAGGACATAATGTCAATCTTACAATCTCCCTTTAAAATCATATTCTAATTTTTCATATTCGAATATTACATTTTTTAACACACAAACCTGGCCTATTATTATTATTATTATTATTATTATTATTATTATTATTATTATTATGTACCTATCCACTCTCAGCATGTGATTATTATGCGTTCTATCCACTAGAGGGCATCTCAACATTATATTTGAAATCACCAACAGGCCTGCTATGTAATAATTTAACTTGGGCATGGGATGAAAAAAGTTAACAACTTCTCACAACATTTTCAGTCTAAGGGGAGGAGGAGATAAGCAAAAAGAGGTAATGTTAATTCTTGTCTGCTTCAGCCTTGGTTCCTCTGACTCTAGATTAGTGATAGACCGATACATCGGACAACCGATAATATTGATATTTTTCCCCAGCCATTATTTACAGACAGGCGTCCACAGGCAGCTCTGTGTTGCTTTTTTTAAAGTTCAATGAATGTTCCTTTTAAATCTTTTTTAAATCATTTGTAATCATCATTGTGTCATTTTTATGATGAAAATTGAGGGAGCATTAGTAGTATCTGCTCCAAATATCGGTTCCAGGAAATCAGCGGTCCGTACCGGTCATGATGATGAAAATAAATCGACCGGCCGTAAAAAATCCATATCAGTTGATCCCTACTCTAGATCAGCTAACGTTAGCTTACTAGGATGTTATTATGTTATCATGTGATCTCTGGTTGCTCAGTGTCGAATTATAATTCATTCGTATCCTTGCATATTGCGCAGCTAACCATATCTTTGTTTATTTACCATTTACTTTCAGTAACTACAATCTACCCATCTCTGGTGTTTACTTATCTTTATGCCATTTCCGACAGTGAAATTTGGATTCACAAACCTGCTATTATTCATCAGATGTGACAAAAGCCTTTAGGGAAGTCTTTTGGGAGACTGATTTTGCTTTTCTTTAAAACCAAAGGAGCTTTATTCTACTGTAGAGTTCTCAGTTCTGAAACAGGAAATGTTTCCATATACTCAGAATATTCCCCTGGCTGCTCTCGGTGTCATCTGTAATATCCTTCACAGTTTATTGTCTACAGAGCAGACAATAAACTGCTCCGTAGACGTCTAGTGACGTCATTTTACTCGATGACGTCACTAATTTGATTTTTATTACTCTAAATTTGGGATTTGGAAGGGAGTTGTTCATGTTTACTCATATTTGTGGATTGGCTTAGACCACAGTAATAACATGAATACATTTTGAGTATGGGCGTAGTTCCCCTTTAAAGAGGCAGGTTTTTGATTTAAAATATCAACAATTTGCCTCCTGATGACACCGCCAAAGGACTGACATGTACAGATTAAAAGGTAGTGGCCCTAAAATTGATCCCTGGGGAATCCCACAAGTTATGTTATTCTCTGCCTAAAAGATAAGAGGCTGAATTGTAACAGTCTGGCTGATGTGTTCCTTATATTATTTAAAGAATTCTAAAGAATTTTGTGATCGACTGTATCAAAAGCGCAGAGATCGGGTAGCACCAAAACCAAAAGTTAAATGACATCTAGATTTATCAGAATCTCAACTGATTTTCTGGGAGCTGTCCCTGTGCTATTTAACTTGAAAACCAGACTGACACATACTTCTAAATGATTGTTTAAGTTCAGAAAACTATTTAACGGTATGTTCATCCGATTCCTCTAAAACTGTACTTAAAATTTGGGAGGATGGCGATTAGTCAGTTATTGGATGTTGGTCGATCTAGGCTACTTTAAAAGTATACACATGTACCTTCCAATAAGCATGATCATTCCTTGAAATAGACTTACTCTGACAAGGGAGATATGCATTCCCCATCCATGTCCACTGTTGGTAAAGATGACTCCAGATCCTGTTTTTGACAGTCCTGCTGCAGCTCTCTGACACATTTAAAGAAGCCCCCCATTACATAATTCTGTAAAAAAGGGAAAACCTTTAGCACTAAAGAACATTTGCAAAGCACTGGTTACAGTTAACAGCCTGAAAACAAATGAGATGGTTGGGTAATCCTCACATGAAGGCTTTTGTTGTGGACAGGCAACAGAGCGCCTCCGAGCTTAACATTTTGCTCTGTGAGGAAAGGGAAACGGTATTTTGGCAGCGTGTATTTCTTTTTCCTCCTCTTTGGAACAGAGTCTCCATGTGAAGAGGATGATCCACTGTCTTCTCCACTTTCCTCGAGCTCTCTGGGAGATGTAGGGGCTGACCTCAGGCTGTAGTGACGTCGCCTTCCTGATCTCGCAGCCTCAGGTACCGGCTTCTGAGTTATGAACAGACTGTCCCCCGAGTCACTGCAGAGACACAATTACACGTTCAGAAAGTCAAACCGGAGCATGTTCAGGCTGAAGCTGTATCATCACTGTGGCATTACCTTTCTGGGTCATCGGTTACATTGTTGTATCCCACGGAAGACTCGAGATAGCGCGATATTTTCTCCACGTAGTCTGGAGGGTTTGTGTCCAGGACAATGTGGCACGACTCCGCTGATATAACCCCGGCAATGTCAACAGCTGAAGTCCGAGTTAGAGAACTATACATTGTGAAGCTTAGCTACTGGAGGTCTTCACTGGCAGGAAATTGTTACGAGAAACCTACATTTTCAAAGTAAAAAAGACACTCTAAACGCGTTGTACTCGATTAAAGGTCGGCTTTAGGTGCATACGAATTATTATTAACTAAAATATGACCTAATATCGTATAACAACGTGTAGCTGCATCAAAACAAGGTAAAAAACAACAACAAAAAGTACACAACACGTGTGGTGCTGCGACAACCAGGAAGTACCATAAACGTGACGAATTACCTTCTGACCAATCACCAAAGAGGAGGCAGAACTCGCTCAAAGACGCGATAGGGTTCACTCTTTCTACTTCCGTTTTCGCCTGCAGCGACTCTTCATGAATATCATTTATATTCCTCGCAATAAATACGAGTTGTTCTCAGTGACGGAATACGTATTTGATGTTTTACTCAAATACAGGTAGTGATACCACAGTGTTACAAAAATACACCATAACAAGTAAAAGCAACGTATTCACTATCGTTCTCAAGTAAAAATACAGAAGTATTAGCATCAGAGTACTATTTAAGCTTCCCTACACTCCCAAAACTTTACTGCAAATTAATTGATAATAATAATAACAATAAGAATAATAATTTATTATTATTATTATTATTATTATTATTATTATTATTATTATTATTATTATTATTATTTTAATCATTATTAATTATTTAAGAATTTAAATATCAACACATCCCCAGGTTCTCCTCGTTAAAACATATTTAACATTACTGATGAAGAAAATATATTGAGTTAGATTTAGGCAGTTGTCGTAATAACTGCTTGGTCAGGCGAGGAAGCACTATGTGGGAAAGGAACCATCTTGTTAGTATTTACTCTTTGGTTGGTCTTCAACTGTACAGTACATACACACTCGCTTTACAATCGACTTTTGCTGCACCGCTGACAGACCGCTGGTATTTTACCTTCAAGCGCAGTTATGGCAGATATCAGCAAAACTGAAAAGGTCCAGCTGCACGCCCCGGGTTTAGAGGAACTGCGTGGTGGTAAGGCCTTTAACTCTGATACACGGCCAGAGTGGCACAAACATGTTCACAAAGAGAGAGTAATAACAGCTCATTGATGGTTGCAGTGTTACAAGCAGGGCTGCAAGACAACTTTGCCGAAGTTCAGGTGAGTGTTGTGGAGTGTCCAGATCTCACCAAAGAGCCATTCCAGTTTCCTGTGAAAGGTAAGAGCCTTTCAAGTAAACTCCATTCTTCCACAGTGTGCAGTTTCCATGTAATGACACCGCCAAAGGACTGACATGTACAGATTAAAAAGTAGTGGCCCTAAAATTGATCCCTGTGTAATCCCACAAGTTATGTTATTCTCTGCCTGAAAGAAAAGAGGCTGAATTGTAACAGTCTGGCTGATGTGTTCCTTATATTATTTAAAGAATTCTAAATAATTTTGTGATCGACTGTATCAAAGGCGCTCAGATCAGGTAGCACCAAAACCAAAAGTTAAATGACATCTAGATTTATCAGAATCTCAACTGATTTTCCGGGAGCTGTCTCTGTACTATTTAACTTGAAAACCAGACTGACACATACTTCTAAATGATTGTTTAAGTTCAGAAAACTATTTAACGGTATGTTCATCCGATTCTCTAAAATCGTACTTAAAAATGGGAGAGTGGCGATAAGTCAGTTATTGGATGTTGGTCGATCTAGGCTACTTTAAAAGTATACACATGTACCTTCAAATAAGCATGATCATTCCTTGAAACAGACTTACTCTGATAACGGAGAAAAAAAACAAAACTATACACACCGTATGCATAGTTGTGTTTAGTTAAAGCTGTAATACGTCAGATTTGTATCTATTTAATTGTTTGTTAAGTTACTATCAAAGAGTGAATAAAAACAATGATGATTGATCATATGACACACTCGTGAAAGCACTTGCCATATTTGCCTTTTTACCCATATATTCCAGTCTGTGTGTCTGTGGCGACACCCCCCCTCTATATGTGAATACACTGTTTGTCAACAGCAGTTGTCTGCCCAGCTGGAGCTCGTAGGTCATGCTGTGTTTACTTGTATTTAGAAATCGGGAATTTCTGACGATTAAAGCTGCCTTCACACCGGAGGGTGACAGACGCGACAAATCGCTTGAAATGCGAGTAATGTGTGTCGCAATCGTTCTAAATGTGTCGCTACAAATGTGCTTTTACCCGGCAGCCAGCCACTCCGAGTGCCGAGGTGACATACATGCCTAGAGAAAATGTTTTCAAATATGACAGCTCATTACAGAACATAAATCCAACTTATCAGCGACACGCGTGATCACAGCAACTTTTATTTAAATTAAACCACACCACTAACCTTACTAATTTCAGGCTCACCTCCCAGAATGTCCATTATTTACAAAAGCATCATAGTGAGATAGACCAAACTTACTCGTGGGGCGACACACTGATTGAGCAAAAAAAACACTTAGATTTGCAGCTGTGGAAAATTGTTTTTCTCTGTCCTCATACTGAAGGCTTGTGTGGAAAGCCTCGCATCACCGATGTTGGGGGCGTACCGTACCTGGTCCCCTTGGTTCAGAAGCACAAGGTAGAGTTTATGAGAATATTGTGTGGAGATACCGGTAATTATCACTGGCCTGTAGTGAATGGGATAATTATATTGTTGTCTCTCGTCCTCCCAGGAATACAACATGAACACCATAGCAAAGGAGCTGGAGCTTCCAGGAGCCTTCATCCTTGGTGCAGGAGCTGTTCCCAGCAGAATTGTTGGGATGAATGCAGAGGTTCGACATTTTTACATCACACCACCGTTTCTGGTTAAAATACCTTATGGTCTTGCTTTCTGAAGGGTGCAGCTTTTCACTCTTTTCCCCAGGAGTGGATCCCCCAGATATCATCTGGATTTGTTAAAGCAGTGGTCAAAAAAATAATAAAAACCCATGTTAGATAGTTTCTTTTTTATGTGCACATTTTTATCAGCATTTCTGACTACTGAGTAAATATTGGATTGAAAAAGACAAACTCTGAGCACTTTTGGGATTGCTTTCTGGAGTTTGGACTGTTTCTAGCAAGAGACACGTAGCTCTGCAGTGCAACTGACTTGATTCTGACTGTAGTTACCGACAGTGTTAAATTATGGACAAATAGAATGGAAAAAAGCACACAGGGAAAGTTTGAGAATGCTTTTGTAACTAGACTAAATATTCTCGTCCACAGCTGATGCCTCTGGTTCTGACCGAAGCGGAGGGAAGGCCTGCAATGAACAGCAGCTACTTCTCTTCAATAAATCCAGCTGATGGCCAGTGTCTGCAAGAAAAATACAGTAACAAATTCTCTGACTGCAACTTTGGACTGCTGGCCAATCTGTACGCTTGTGAAGGGAAGTCAGGAAAGGTAATGATGAATCTTATCTGATCAAACAAGATCTGCAGCTTTTTGTCTCTAAAAATAAATGATGGTGCATGCGTTGGGTTTCCCTTCTAAAATCCATTGTCATTTTGCTTTAAGGTAAATAATGACCATCTCTAGGTGTCTATGAACATAAACGCAGTGATATGCAAGTTAGTAACCTTGCTAAAGTTGTTGTTTATGAACTTCAGCCCCATTACATGTGTGCTCCCAACATTTGAAAGGATAAACATTAACAAAAGGAAAGTGACTGCACAAGCTGAGCTGTCATGCCCTGTTCACCTGCGTGCCTCTCCAGGTCATAGAGGTGCGGGCCAAGAAGAGAACAGGAGACCATAGTCTGGTGACAGCTATGAGAAACGCTCTTGAAGGACACTACCCTGATAAAAGCCTGGCTCTGGGAGGCACCTTCATTATCCAGAAAGGGAAAGCCAAAATCCACATCATGGTAAATATTGGACATGACACGTATGATTGGTAGTTACTGACATGTGACATGCATTGACTCATTTCCTTGTATATGCTCATGGACAGCCAAGAGAGTTCTCGGTCTGCCCCCTCAACACCAACGATGACGTCAACAACTGGCTCAAGCACTTTGAGGTCAGCGCCCCACTCATCTGCCAGTCAGTGCTGGTATCCAGAGACCCTGTAAGTAAAGCAAACACCATAGAAATAGATTGAGTAGAAAGGACGTTTTTAAGTGTACTGTTGTCATTGCAACTGGCGAACTTCTGCATAAACCAATTTTCAGACTTACTGAGGTGAGGTTTTGCAAAAGGCAAACACGCAATGGTTCAATAACACCACAAAGCATAAAGAGCTAGCCACTACATGAGTTACAACTTAATGCTTCATCCACACACTCTTCACAGCGTAGGAAAGCATTGCTAGATGAGTGACAGCTTTGTTTGGCTAATTTTCTATAACCAATGTAGCATGAAAGAATAGAAGAATTAGCTAGCTAGCTAGCCATCTGTTTACTAGTTAGGTAGTTGGCTAGTTAGCTTCTAATTCCATCATGCTACCATTGGTTACAGAAAATAAGCCGAAGAGCAGGCTGGTGGCCAATGGCAGCCTGGGTGTAACGGTCCCTCTGCCTAACTCGTCACCGAACTGTCGCTGAATCTGCGTCTGCTCTCCTCCAGTCCGAACGAGTCACAGAACAAATGTGGCATATTACAGCGTCAACAGTCAAGTTAGCAGCTGGTGAACATTAGCTATGAAGGGTTTTAAAGTTAGGTTAAAAGACAGGGTTAGGGTTACGTCTCATGACTTACTGTATAAGGTTCTAACTTCTAAGTTCAAATAACCATCTGTGTGTCAATGCCTGCGCAGTATGTCCGTGTTGTTGTTTGGTGTGTACATTCTAGCATCTACCCTCTCCTCCTGGCGAGCTACAGCACACTTTACAGCCCCACTGACTAACAACAATGGACGTTTTCTTTTGTACAAACAAATGACCACAGAAAACTGTTCAATGTCCTTTCTACTCATTCTATTTCTGTGGCAAACACACTCATCTCCATGAAGCAGATGAAAGAAGATGAGGTTTTAGCAACAATCAGAGATGCGTTTGCAACATAGGGTAATTTGTAATGGTTCTGTTCATGTGTTTGCTGTGTATCTAGGGTTTGGACCTGCGTGTAGAGCACACCCACTGCTTCAGTCACCACGGAGAAGGTGGCCACTACTACATAGACACCACACCTGACAGCGTGGAGTACCTGGGCTACTTCGTGCCTGCGGAGTTTGTCTACCGCATTGACAGGCCCAAAGAGACCCATGAAGTTGGACGAGATTGAAAGATGAATGAATAAATAAATTTGAACCACAGCATCTCTTGATAATCTGAATTAATCTAACAGTGTCTGATTTTATATTAAGTTCCATGTATTATAAACAGGCACAGAAACTTACATTTTTCACTGAAATTTCTGGAATTATTTTGTCTTAAATCAAATCTTTAAAAAATATTGTACATTTCTTATAGACAAAATTATTACATTTCATCTAATAAAAAACTTAACTGTTAATTCAAATGTTGTATTTGGATGCTTTTGGCTGTTTGTTCACTGGATGCAGTGGTTGTGTGCAGCGCTCATTGCTTCAGATAGCCAAGGAATATTAAATTTGGGACTTTGAACTATATTTATTGCCTGCCAATAAAATGTGCAAGACGGACACAGCAGACACTTACTGTAATGTTTATGCACTGATTAAATTAGGGTGATACTTTAAAAGTCTCTACCCGCCTGTAGTCCGACTACACAGGTGTCACTTATTTGCTTAGTCATCTTTTTTTAAGTACAGTGGAAGTGTACCATCGTGTCTTACAGTAGCCAATCAGTCAGAAGTGAAAACACCTGTGCTGGTACTTAAACAGCCACCAGGGGAAAATATATATTCAACTGAGGCTACATCTGTTTAACTGTTTAAGTGTAACCCTAATCCCAAGTTTGGAGCTACATGCGACTTTTGTGTTATACATTATTATGAGAAGTATCAATACTGTACTTGACATTATTACAAAAAACGTTTCCCCCATGGAAAAATGACCACATCTACACTGGTGGAACAGTGTTTATCTGTAATAATACAATTTGTGAACTCTCTTTGTGAACATTCCTGTGCCACATTTTTGTTTATCATTCTGACTTCCAGCCCACTTTTGTTGAGATAGCATTACAAACCCAAGCTGGTATTTGTGTTCCCCTTTGGCACAGGTCCTCCCAACATTATTTTAAGGTTTATCACTCTGCTGTCCTAGTTCTTATTTGGACTCACAAAATGTAAACATTGTAATCAAAATGACACACACAAAAAATGGTATGATAAAAATCGTTCTTACCTATAAATCGCGGTTATTAAAAAATGTTCCTAGATGTGAATTAAAACAAGGCATATACGGTATACTATGGAGGACTAAACATGACTAAAGTCTCAATAAATAAACAAATAAATACATGAATAAATACATGTATAAATGAATAAATACAGGAATACATTAATAAATAAATACAAAAATAAACAGAATTAATGAATAAATAACTTCTGAAATATATGACTAAATATAATTAGTAAAATAATAAATAAATGCATACACAAATGTATGAATACATGTTTTACATTAATTTCTACATTTTTGTTAACATACATTTATTGGTTTCTGTATTTCTGTTAATGAGGTAGGAGGTCCCATTTATTTCAGCATTTATTTATTTCAGCATTTATTTATTTATCCCTGTATTTATTCATATATGTATTTATTTATTAATTTCTTTATTTCTGCTTTAATTTTTTTATTTATCCCTGTATTTATTCATTAATTAATTTATTTATTTATTTAGTATTTATTGAGACTTTAGTCATGTTTTGTCCCCCATAGTCTTCATGCATGAAAAATAATGCATTTAATGTTATTTAAATGAATGAATTACATTGCAAAATAATCTGTAATAAACATCGCCCTCTTCTGACCAGAGCAGGTAACGACATCATTTCCCATAATGCTGCTGCCGCACTAGCCCGGAAGTAAGACGTTTATTGACAATATGGCCGCTGTGCTGGGTCTGGATTTGGAGAAAATTGTAATTTGACAGCACTCACCGGGGGCTGCGATATTAACCCGTTTCCACCTCAGGAGTGTGCGGAACAGATGCATTTGAATGAAGGGACCCGCGAGCCCGCAGGATGGTGTCAGTGAGCTGAGGAAACGTCCAGAGAGTCAAACCCGTCATGTCGTTTTTCAAGAGGAAAGGTGAGGAAGCAGCAGCTTCCACGGCGGCTAGCAGCTAAACAGAGTCGGACTGAGGAGAGAGAGAGGGGTCCCTGATAACATGTAACCAATAGAGACCGCGTCCACGAGCACATTACCCGGGAACACGGTGGTGTTTGCGGGTGTGTGTGCCGCCGCTGCTCACTGCAGTCACGGGAACATGGTTAGCTTAGCGGTGGCCTCTCTGTCCTCCTTCCTCACTTAACATAGCAGGAGCCAGACAGTCCAGCTAGCTAACATAGCTTTATCAGGGCTTTAACCAGCTACACAGACGGATAAAGGCCACTAATGACCTGTTGTATCTGAATCATAGTTGCTGGTTATCATAAAGAATGCATGAAGTTAGCCTTCACTAAAAACGTTTGACCGCAAGGGGATGTAGCTAATGCGATTGGGCAGCATCACGCAACCATAAGTAGAAGGCAGTGATTGAATTTGACCTCACCACGACATGATCAGGCGTCATAGTCATAGTCTGGGCTACAAAGTTAAAATAATGGCCGTTGCATTGAGATACACGGGGAAATTGTTCACCAGCTTTGATCTTTTCATTATGTTTAGTTGATCACTCAGCTGCTACAAGTGGCCTGGTGGTGCAACACACACAATGGTTGAATTGTGCAGTCTCATTATTACACTCATTTGATAGTGTATTTGGCACACCTAGCCAAACGAGTTCACTTTAATATCTCAGCCCTGTTATTGAAACTGCTTTAGAGGCAGGTAGCTTCACTTTGAAGGTTGCAGTTGCATTATTCGGACAGGTGCATCCTTTCATATGTCCACAGGATGTCTATCAATTTTGGTAGAGCAAATATCACACATCAAAACAGTTCAACCGCCTTTCCAAAACGATTTCAACACAACTGAGCATTATAACCTTCATTAAGATTTATTGCAGGGTTGTTGTATTAGACCACAGCAGCGCAATTGTTAGTCAAGTATATTTAAAATGGAAGCAATACACTTTCTCATTTATCTCATTGCTTTGATAGAAAGTACACAAATGTGATGAGGCAGTGATTGTGAAAGAGATTTCAACTGAATGCTTGCGTTCATTTGTGAAATCAGCAGCACAGTAACTTCACTGTCTGAACTGGTTCATAGTTGTTCATCTTCAGTGGTGAGATTAGAAGGTTTTTGTCAGAGGCTAGAGTGGCCAAAGCAGCTGACACAGCAGGCCTCATAAATGAGGAAGCATTAGAGAGTGTCCTGATAATGCTCAGGACGGACAGGAAGTAAGTTTGGTCCATGGTGGAACTGTGCAGGCAATGTTTTTACTCAAGTGAAAGTTCTGAAAAGAAATCATAGTATTAATGTTAGATAATTATTAGCCACGTGGAACAATATATGAAGCAAATTGATTCGCCTCTAAAGATAATAATATAATGACCTCAGTATAAATATCCTTAGGTTGTTGTACTTTGTTCATTATGTAGTACATCCAACATCCTTTTTAAAGCCAGGACCATCCATTGCAGCAACTCATCATGGTCCTGTGATCTTATTAATTTAGAGCAAAGAAGTCTGGTGTTATTTGTACTGTATGTTTCAGTTCAGCACAGAAGAGGTTGTTGGAGCTAAGACTTTTTCAAAGTCACAGCACTTTGCTGTGACTGACATCCTATCAGTGCCAACCGACTCTGCCTCTTGGCTGACACTTATATCACGTTCAAGTTCTTTATTCTCGTCATGAACACAACAAACAACGAAGCAGTCATCTACAATGAAATTGTTAGGCCTCAGGCAAGAACCACACGACACAAAGCAAAATCTGAATCCAAGACAAACATAGGGTTAAAATATAAACAAATAAAATATGAACAATGTAACATAAACTGTTGTGAAGAGTTTTGAAACGGTAAGTAAAGTATATCGGGGTGAAGTGACAGTTTAAAGGCAAACTGACAATGGTGATGAGCCTAGAGCCCAAGAGTTCAGCAGTCTTATGGCCTGCTGGATGAAGCCGTGGCTAAACCTGCTGGTGTGGGGCCGGATGCTGCGGCACCGTCTGTCACAGGGCAGCAGGCAAAACTGTTTGTGTCTGGGGTGATTTGGGGCTTGGATAATCGTTTTGGCTCCCTACATTGTTAGGTGTAGTTAGAGATTCTTCATGGACGGCAGCTCTGTCCTTGTGATGTGTTGAGCAGTTTTCACTACCCTCTGTCAAGCCTAACCGAGGAGGGTGATGCAACTGCCTAACCTGGCAGAGAGAGAGGCTGGTCAGGATACTCTGTATGGTCTGTAGAAGTTTCAGAGTATCCTGAAGTCCTGTTGTGTAGCAGTTTTGGCGATGGGGTCCGATGTGAACCCCGAAGAACCTGAAGCTCAGTCCTGTTGATGGAGTTGGGGACGTGTCCCCCCCCACTCTCTCTATCACTCTCTGTCACTTCCTGTAGTCCACAATTAGCTCCGTAGTTCTTGCCGAAGTGGAGATTGAGGTTGTTGTCCTGGTACCAAGATGTCAGGGCTCTGACCTACTCGCTGGCCGCTGACACAAACTTCATGATGGTGTTGGAGCTACCCCCCCCCCCCCCACACACACACACACATAGTACAGGAAACATGGGAGTACAGGAAAGGACCAAACTGCTCTGTCCAGAATGTCTCACTGAAAGATTTCCTTGCTCAAGCCTCTCAGTCCATTTTGTAATGTCACTGCTTGAAATTGATACTTATCCTGACTGCCCTTTGCAGCGACAGCCTAATGTGAAGATATGAATGGCGAGTCACTCTGATGAGTGGTTGCCACCGTGTCTGCCTCTGTGCCCTTATTCCACTGCAGGCTACATATTTCACTTTTTATTTGACAGTTGGCCACAGAGCTGTGGAGTAGCGTCAAATATTTGCCATCTTAAATAGTTTTGCAGTACATGATTTATGATATGTATTTTTTTTTTAATGGACAATCGGCTCTTATAGGGCTTCAGGTGTAAACTGCCAGTCGGTCAACTTAACATTAAACTGCTGCGACCCATCAGAGCTGATAGACCAAGGTCACAAATCATATGAAGGACTCTTAATGCTGACACACATGATATGAAAGTCCTTTTAGCCCTGTTTACTATTCAATGGGCAGGACTGGGAGGGCTTTCACATATCAGAACACAGCTTCCCTTTTTTTTACTCCTCATCTGTCAGCAGCAGCAGCAAGGAAGCAGCTCTGCAGTAATTCACATGTTTGCGTTTCTAGTGTATCGGTTTCCTCACTATGTCATTATGTAACTAGAGACCGTAGTGAGTTCCAGTCTTTCCACTGACACCGCGCCATGCCTTCACCTCAGCCATCACTGAATCTCATCATGTATGAATTGTGTGCTCTCTGGTCTCGCCCTGTATTGTGAATCAAAATGCTGTTCTCCTTCAGTTACAACCCCCCGCTCTCTTCTTTCTCCCCACAGCCAAAAGCAAAGAACCCGAGAGAGTGACGGATGCTAAAGTCAATAGAGGTGAGTTCATTATCACCTCTGTGAGGATGTGAAAGTGTCACACAATGTTGTTGAATTGAAAATGCTTTTTTTTTTTTTTTTAAATGGTGTAATTTAAAACCCACAAACTCTACAGACAAGGGCGGATTAATATCCAATGCTGTTTTGATGCATTTGTTTACACTTTGAGATGCATTAGAAATGTTCTTTTTTGCATGTGCTCTTAGAACCGAGATTTAAATGGCTCTTTGCTAAAGTCGGTGCAAGATGTTAAATTGTTGCCGGCCATATTGTCACAAGGACCAGCATTTTGACCTCAAGCTGCGAAGTGAAACACATACAGCTCACAGTCAAACACTGAGCAGTCTGTCCTCTCAGACATCTCTCATCACACCCTGAGGCCTCGTACACTAACTGGGAGCTCTTTGAAAACGCTTCACTAATAAAAAGACCTTTTCATTCAAGTCACACGTCATACATTCAGGCCACTCAGATCTTTGATATCTTTGTACCTTTTCCCCCCCTAATGCCTATTTTCTGTCCTCCATCCTCCACTCCCAGCTCCACCCAGCCCTCATTCTCCATCGCTAGGACTGAGGAACCACCATGCCATTCAGGAAGCTGCCGGGCCCAGCCATGTGGCCATCAACGCCATCTCCGCCAACATGGACTCCTTTGCCCGCGGACGCACCGCCATCCTCAAGAAACAGCCGAGCCACATGGAGGCTGCACACTTTGGAGATCTTGGTACAGAGCCAGCATTCATGTGTTTTGTATTTTGCTCATGAAAGCCCAACCAAACATATGACCGTTTACATTTGAGGTATATTCTGAAGTCAGCATTTGTGGTTTCTCAGCTGATTGTAATTCAAAATTTAGGTCTGTTTACAGACTTTATTTTCTGATGAGAGTCTGTGATCAGGTGTGCAGGTTTCAGTCTTTGTTTATGAACTCTGGTTGATCGGACTACCATTCTGTATACATGTGTGACAACAGCAAATGCAAACAGTACACAGCAAAGGAAAAAGCAAAACGGCAAAATGAGTCTCTAAAATGTCAGAAAAGATGAAGTCTTTAAATTAATTTTCTTAATCTGACTAACAATCCAAAAACAGTACTTGTGTTACTCTCATACAGGAGAAAGTTAAGCAGCAAATCCTTACATTTAAAATGCTGAAAGCAGAGAATGTGTTTTTTTGCTTTAAAAGAGACATTCAATTAAACAATACATTCATTATCTAAATAGATGCAATATATAGTATTAGAGCCATGTTTACTGGAACCAAATATTTCAACAGAAAAGAAAAATATGAATACATAGTATGTCAGTATTAATTATATTGTATTATATATATTAATCTATATAGCTCTGGAATAAATTAAGAAACTAATGCAAAATTATCAAATTCTCTGATGTTACAATTTATAGTTATGCGTTTGAGTAAAATGAACAGTTTAGTTTTATTCCATCCACTTCTCCCAAATTCCAAATAAAGATATTGTCATTAAGAGGGTTTATTTCCAGAAAATGACAAAACAATATAACAAAAAAGAGGCAGTGTTTTCAGAACTCTTGATTCATGCGTCTGCTGAAAGACCCCCAGATCAGCACCGATCCTCCACCAAAGTTCAAAGTGGGTGCGAGACACTGGCTTCTAGCCATCTCCAGGTCTCCGTCTAACCATTAGACGACCAGGTGTTGGGCATAACTGAAAACCGAAGAAGATGACCTTACTCCAAAGTCCTCTATGATCCAAATCCTTATTTCCTTACTCAAAATGTTTCTTTTCAACTCTTTTGGCACGGTCAATAGTTATGTTTGAGGTACTTCTAGCACAGTTTTTGCCATCCAGCTGGTCCTATTGCAAGAGCATAGTGATGACCACAGCAGTGTCTTTTTTTAAATTTTTATTTACTTTTCCTCGTAGATTTTGTTATAATTCTCGTCTTTGGTTCAGGATATGACATAATCAGTACCACATTAAGTAGAATGAGGTGGGCTTGTGTTGGAATTCAACAGGCACTGGAATTGAATGGTATCGTATATGTGGAAATGCTGATTTCAGAAAGCATTTCAGTGGTCTTTTCACATTTTCCAGAGCTGTATAACAAATGTTTGCATATTCTGCCAAGTAATACCAAGCGGTCATGACAGATGGCCGTCCATCCTAGAGCTGGGTCTGTTTGACGGTCCTGCCTGTTAAGGGAAGGTTTTCGTTGCCACTGTGCGCACAAGATTGCTGGATAAATATTTAGATATTGCAACTTGTTGCTGCTCATGGGGGAGTTGTTGGGTCTCTGTAAACCATGAATAAGTCATAAGAGTGTGGTCCAGATCTACTCTCTATGTAAAGTGTCTTGAGATAACTTTTGTTATGATTGGACACTTAATAAAATTGAATTGAAATTGAATATAAGCACAACTTATGGACACAAAAACACAAATAAAATATAAACGCACAATCATTTGAAAATGATCACAAATTATAAACGTTGCAAAGTTTTCCTAATAAGCTCCTTTTCAACTTAAGGGGGATGACTAGGTTCCTTATAGTAATGTGCTGTAGCTGCAGCATGCCTGAGTGTGAGTCTTGCATCACTAAAATGGCTGAACACGGCCTTGTGCAAGAATGCAAACACCCCTTCATTAATCTTGCGTGAGGCACTCGCATGACTTTTTTGCACCAGTTTTGACAGGCGCCCAGACGCTCCAAAGCAGGTCAGGATAACTCTGGCCTTTCGGGTGAAGAAACGCCTCCCTTTCATCAGAGGTGCTCTAAAATTAGTTTCTGGGCTATGTACGTTGGGCGGTGAATATTTAGTGTGACTGGCTGACAGCAGTGACAGGAACTGCACAAGCAAGTTGCCCAGGGAACGGCCTGGGTGAGTCAGACGGAGGTGGAGGAACCTGTGCCGCAGCCCGGACAACAAAATCAGAATGAAACACACCGAGCACCAGTGATGTCTGGGTGTTAGTTTTAAGACAAAAAAAAGAGAGAGGAAGGAAGTGAGGGAGGAGGATTCAAAGAGGCACGCTGGGTTAGTTTTAATTACAGCCTGTAAGCAGTTCAACCTAGAGCCCGGTCTGAAAGCCACAGTGGAGCTAGTCTAGGATTTCAAATGGATCTTTACAGGTCAGTGGCCTGTACTGTAGGAGTGGACAGGCAGTGAGAAGCATTCTGTTGCTCCCTCCTCTCTTTTGATAGCAGTCAACACTAGAGAGCAGACGTAGCACACGTGAGAGGGCATCATAACATTGACTGACTCTCAAAAGATATTCCAACGAGGCAGGTGCTTTTTTGATGATCTGATGCAGACACAGATGCCGCACTGGTTGTTGTGATTTGAACAGCGTGGGCTTGACTGTGTGATCTTAAGGAATCTGAGGAGGCTGATTGATAAGCTCCTCACACCAGGTGACACCTCTTTATACATTATTTCAAAGAGCAAACATAACACCGCAAAGCCTCAGCCCGCGCTTCAGTCTAACTACAGCTGATGTGCTCTGATTCATAATCCAACAAGCATCAGGTTTGTATTCAGTGAGCATGCTCCTTTGTTTATTTAGTTTTCTGGGAGTGTGTGTGTGTGTGTGTGTGTGTGTGTGTGTTTGTGCTTGCAGTCCCCAAGGATGGTGACTGTTATTCAAACAGACAGTCTCTATTTGAGACATAGTAAAGTCAAATAATATGCCATCCCCCCCAGGAGTTTGGAGAGTGTCAAAGGTTGCTGTGGCCGCCACAGCTATTGCTGACCACTTCATCCATGCACGAATGACAGGATGGACAGGACACACAGGCGCTGTTGGCGTGTGATTCTGAGAAAGTTTGTCTGGGTTAAATCATCTGTGAAATTGCATAGGCCACGAGACAGACGAAGAGCCAGAAATTCACTAGGCTTCACAACAAATGTCCAGGAGTTTAAATTCAGCTCACATCAGCCTTCAGTCTGGAGGAGCAAATGTTCTGTTGAAATATGAGAGATGAAAACAGACAATCCACTTTTTATTTTTCACTTCGTGTTGCAGCTCCCATCAATGTACTGCACATTTTACCTTCCTTCTATTATGAGACCTGTAAATAATAGAAAGTGTGCGGTTCTGTCTGTTATTAAAGTGGAATACTTGAGTGTCGAAGGTGCACTTAAAGGCAGTATTAATGTGGTTGTCATGTGAATGCAGGGGTTTTCTTTTTACAGTTTGTATGGCCTCAGCCTCGCCAACATGAATCCCTTCTAGAGCTTTGATTCTCTGTCTTTAATACGGTTGGGACTCAACCTGGGCTGTCATTTCTCCAAAAATTCCCCTGGGATTAAATCTGGTTGGGTTCACTCAAATTTTTTAAGAGCAGACCTTATAGTCTGTGTAATGTCATGAATAATGTATGGGCAGCACAGCGCTGTGTGTGACCTCCATCTTCTGGATATTCATCATACACACATGGATAAGAAAGTTGTGGATATTCAGGTTTTTGGGCTCAGGCCCGTGGTTTGGGCTCAGTTGGGGCTCAGACAAAAACTATGTGGGTTCATGTAGGGTCGGGCATGATTTTGGGCCTGGCCAGTCACATACCCACTAGTCTAACCACAAAACCTCATTTTAAATTGATGCAATTTTATTAAATTGCATAACTAATAATTGCATTTTGTAAAGCATCACAGGGTTAATACATTATTTAAATTAGTTTAAATTGCCTTCAAATGTAGAATTGGACATAATGTCTGAAAAGGAAATTCATTATTTTGTTTAATTATTTTCTAAAGCTATCTTTAACTAATTTCTGATTTTTCCTGTAGCTAGAAATGCACTATTGACATCGTCTTTTAATTTATTTGATTAAAAAGTTGCACTTTGAAGCCTGCAGTTACCTTTGCCAAATGCATTGCTTAACTGCGTGTACTTTTGAATCTTCCAGGTCATTCCAGTGTGAACTATCAGCCCCAAGACGACCGCTCTCGGCTGTCCAAGACGGTTGAGCATGTCCTTCGGGACAACGTGGCGATACCCCACTACATGCATTTCATGGAGCTCCAGGGCGCTGACCACCTGGTCCGGTTCTGGCTGGAGGCTGAGAGTTTCCGCTCCACCAGCTGGTCGCGGATCCGAGCACACAGCCTAAACTCTGTCAAACACAGCTCTTTGGCCGAGCCCGTCCCGGGCGGCTCGGAGCTCCCGGAGCTCGCCCAACACACATCCAACGCCCTCAGCCAGGACAGCAGCAGTGAAGGCCCGACAGCGCACTCAGAGCAGCGGGACTCCTCGAGCACAGAAGCAGGCTTGAGACCAGGCACCCCTCGAGCAGAAACCCCAAGCAGGCAGGCACCCTCCAGGACAGGGACTCCCTACAAGGTGCAGTCAAACAGCACCCTGCGAGACCTCTCTGACAAACTCATGAAAAGTGAGTCTTTTTCTTTATATAAGTGCTTACATAAGTGTGTATCTTTTTACATACGCAGCAGGCCAGTGCAGAAGAAACAACATGTGACTTAATGGTTGCTCAAGCTTCTGCTGAGGAGACGAAAAACGTCAGGAAAGCAGCAGATGAGAACATCAGATTTGTAGAGCGAGCAGGAGACTGTAACCTTCCGCAAATGAATACAGGAAACAAACATATTTCCATCATGTTTTCCACAGTTTCAGATTTGACTGGCACTCTTTTGATGGCCATCTCATTGTGGACTCTTCTTCTACAGTTTAAAGGCACCCGAACTTTGTGTATGGAAACATGCATTAAATACCACATTCTTGCCGATTTGCACTTCCTGTCAACCAAATGTAATTCTCACTCATGACATGACATTTGTTTGTTTGAATAAAACACACCTTGTGGGATGGTACTGTATTTCTGTTGTACCCTGTGAATCAGAGTTGTCTTGAATGGATAGGTTCACATTTTTCAAGTTTATCCTAAAATGATAATGCCCATATGTACTTTGAAGGAGTTATCAGTAATTTTATCTGCTGCCCATACTGGCTGCAAAGAGATCCCTGCCTTACAGGATTTTAATGTAAATGATGGGAGGCAAACTCTACAATCCAATTAAATTTTTTTGTGTAAAAATAGAAGTTCAGCTTAAATTAATATGATGCTTTAAAAGTCGGAGTCAGACAAATCAGGTAGTTCTCTTAAGAAGTTAGTCTTCTTGGTTTGAAATTCCCTTTTCTGTGTTTCCATGGATAGCCATCACGCATAGAAACATCATGTTGACAAGCTATTTCTGTGTTTTTCAGGTATAGAGAAAGATGCGGTTACAATCTTCACCAGGTTCATCTCTCCAGACGCAATGAGGCCCATCCCCATCACAGAACAGATGAGAACCGACATCGTTGGTAAGATTTATCTTTTAAATCAGACACCATATTTTATGGGCTCTGGTTTCAGTCCATCCATCTTAAATAATATTCCTCTCTCCCCTGTGTAGCCAAGATATGTGGAGAGGACGGCATGGTAGACCCAAACTGCTTTGTCATTGCACAGCTGGTAGTCTTCGCCATCTTGGAGCAACAGTGAGTTTCTGTCTATTCATCTAATGCTGTCCATTGTCGTTCTACCACCTTGACGTCCACAGCAGCGCCTGTATTCATCATCCTCTTGCTCTTTCATTTCCAGGCACTTTAGCGAATTCCTGAGGAGCCATCATTTCTGTAAATACCAGATCGAAGTGTTGACTAGCGGCTCTGTGTTTCTGGCTGACATCTTGTTCTGCGAGTCAGCTCTCTTCTACTTCTCTGAGGTGAGTGGGCCCAGTGTTTCCCAAAACATGATTTATTTGTGACATTACAAACACATTTTTACACCAGTGCTATTAAACCTTTGTTTTTTTTCATACCCAAGTGGGTCTCCTCTTGACTCCTCATCACACACTTGTCCTCTCTTGCCACTACCACAAACAGTGTGTGTTATTTTGTTGTGTAGTGGGAATTTCTATTGTCACAGAAGCAATAAGCCCAAGACAGTAGGCATAACTAAACACTGTGGATGATCCATGTACAATCTCCCAACCTATTGGTATGACACAAAAGTGACAGTTAACACCAGAACTCCATACACAAAGAAAGTCAGAGGTTGTCAGAGTACACATTTATTTTCTATGTCAGCATCAACAGGACATACAATGAATTTTGAAAGAAGGATATTGCAAAACCCCAGTGACCTTCAGTTGAATTGTTCTTTGTTCTACATCTCTATTCCTGCAGTACATGGAAAAGGAGGAGGCGATGAATGTACTGCAGTTCTGGCTTGCGGCAGACAACTTCCAGAACCAGCTAGCAGCAAAAAAGGGCCAGTATGATGGCCAGGAGGCTCAAAATGATGCTATGATCCTCTACGACAAGTAGGTCTCCACTCAGCTTCTTTGCAGTCCTCTTACACTCCAAAACACCTTGATACTTGGAAGTTGCCATTATGTCAAAGTCATTCAGTCTGTTTAGTCTCAGAGTAGAAAAGAATAAAGGGAAAAAAATACATTTTCTATGCTTCCTAGTCTGGCATCACCAGACTCATCACAAATGCCTTTCAGTCTGGGCCCTCACTTCATTTTCGATTTCCAAGGGGCGTTCTCAACGGTGCAAAGCAAATGCGGGCGACAGCTCAGCAGCACACTAAAATGTATTTCTGAATACATATTGGGGAAGAAATAGACAATACAGTTACAGAATCTCTAGTTATATTTCATCAGCACTGCCTAGTTTGACACTTTGATCCGAGTTTAATGAGCCTGAAAAACTGTGCTAAACGGCAGAATGGACGGTGACGCTGTCAGTCATCGTCTTAAACCCGCCCCACGTGAGATACACTTTTGTGATCAGTTCGTCCACAGTCAGGTTAGCTGGAAATCTGTCTGAGTAATTAAGGGGCCAGACATATGTGCCAGAACAAATGAAACACGACCAGTCAGCTCTGTCACCATTTTTTTGGAATTACTGAAGATAATATGGTTTTGCATCATTTTCCTCTGAAGAAGTTGCTCCGTATCCTTTTTCTCAGTAGGCAATGTTAGGGAAAGATTTATTATGATGCCAGAAAAGAAGAGAAAATACCAGTGGCCTGTATGTCTGATCCTGAAGAAGTTTAATTACTTGACCAAGGAGAAACAGAAGAGTCGTCAACACAAAGTAGTGCGTGAAGCCACCTCGATTCTGAGGCTCAAACAGCAAAAGCCCAGATTCTTATACTAGAAGGTGGATCAAGACAGTAATGAGATGTGCTTAAAGTCATGTTTATGGCTAAAATGCACAAACGTGACTTCAAAGAAGTGACGGTGAGTGTTATCATTTAAGTCTGCAGAGTCAGATTGAAGGCGCCAAGGGAATCGTGGCCTTAGCCGGCTCCAGGGAGTTTTCAGGGCAGCTTTATTGACACAGAAAAAATCTGACCTAACTGACAAAGAAATAATCAGAACAGAAGCCCACTATACTAATGAGGATTGGACATTAACCCAAACTGTCAGGCGCAGCTTCCTAACATTAGCAGTGTTTTTGTGTGTGTTAAATCATTAATTTTGGTTGCTCCAGTGTTTCAGTCGATCCATTAATATATCAGCAGGTTACATACAGTACAACAACATATGTTTGTAAGTTATGTGCTGTTGAAGGCAGGGTTTCCCCCAGAAAAGTTGTTGGGCCCTGTGGCAAGTGTCTTTAGACGGGCCTGGTTCTGGCCAGCAAAAATACGATGGGGGAACCTGTATGTGGGGCCTGGACCACCTCAACAGACCCTGACTCATCAGATCCAGTCATTCCTACAGGATCAGCAATAACAGATATTTAGTATCAGTCAAATTGCTATATGCTGTTGAAAGCTTTCCAGTTCCCCTCTGGTTTTACAACAAACAGAGGATAATTAAAGGACCACACTAAATGCAAAATGACAATTCTCGCTGCATTTGAATTGAACAAATATTGTTTTATTTCTGACAGGATTCCTGTCAGTCCATGGTTTTTAACTCTTACCCTCTGTTGTCTTTTATTAACAAAATAATTCTCACACTGTCAATTAGCTCACATCATTATAAATGCATCTTTTCAGTCAGATAGACCTTATACAGCATTAACTTCCTTTCTTCTCTCTGCTTCAGCAGCAGACACGGTCTTTACTCTAAATTTCATAATGTACATCCCATATTCATACGTTTGTTCATCAAAAATATGCACTTTATACAAAAGACATAGCTGCGTATGTAATGATATTATTAATAGCCTTGCTTTGAATATTTGGAAATAATTTCTAGTTTTTCCTTCAGCTTTTTATTCTGTTCCTGGTATGTGATTTATATTGTTGAATATAAGTTTTTGCCATCACTATAGCTGTTATATCTTACAGATATCACTGTTTTAGCTCATATCTTATTAAGAACTTTACCCATGGTTCTGATAATGTTGCTTGTAATAAACAATTGCACATCTACACATAAAAACGCTGGTAGCTGAACAGGAATACCCAGAATAACGGAGCCAATTGATTGGCATTGGAATTGACTCCAAAGAGGCAGACTAAGCTGGACTTGGTCCTGGCACAAGCCCATGCTGTGATAATATATTTTCTTTTGTGTTCAGTGATGGTAGGGCAGATCTTCTGCTGATAGTAAAGACAGGTGTGCATCATTAGGTTCACTTCACAGGAAGACTAAAGCTGTTCTGTAGTAATTAGGTCTGTGTATTGATAATCAATACCTTTTAAGGTATTGACTGAAATTACCCAGTACCAAGTAGTATAAAAACCTCTCTAGGATTATTTCAAATAAAGTACTCTATTAGTATTGTTATCATATTAAGTGTACTGGTATCAAGTATTTTCTAAACGATACTCTGCCCTAGTGGTAAATAAGGTTTTATTAAACTTGGTGCACTCATTACTGTACTCAGAGAAAGTTGTGATTGCACAACAGAGAAATCTCAATATTATATATTTTTGTAAATGTATTGCATTTCTGTTTATTTTTGGAAAAGAGAATGGGATGACATGGGCAACGTGATACATGTAAATGAAAATGTTCTTTTAATGATGAACTGTATGTAACTGGTTACCTCTCTATATATTTTACAGTATTTTACACATTGATCATATCATAATCTTAAGGTGACCATTGCAGTCCATTCGTCCTTTATTGGAGGATTTGTCTGCAGCCATTGAGAAATCTTTGAGCTAATTTGTTACCCTGTATGCTTTGTATTAGTCCAGCTCACCCTATGGTAACCTGAGCAGATTGCAGGTTCCATTGAATGGGGGCTGAGAAGGTCAAAGGCCGGTCACCCGTCTGATAAATGCCACCTTATTTTGCATATAGTCCTGCCTTTAGGGGGCGGCAGCACTCCAGCCTCATTTTCAGATGCAATTCCCTCAATAAAATTCTTGAGTTTAATGATCGAATGAACTCAGTCGTCCATTGCTCTATTTCCGCTCCAGGTATTTCTCACTCCAGGCCACAAACCCTCTGGGCTTCGGCGACTCTGTGCGGATGGAGATAGAGTCGAATATCTGCCGAGAGGGGGGGCCGCTTCCCGACTGCTTCACCACTCCACTCAGACAGGCCTGGACAACCATGGAGAAGGTCCGCCTCTCAAATAGCCACACACCCATGGTTCATTCACTTCAACATGGGTCTTCTCTTGTGTACTTTTACTATGTGGGGAAATAGGGAATGTTTACATATGTAATAGAAAGCACCCTAAAGTATAGAAATATCAAACCTTCAATTCATTTCAATTGCCCTTTAAAAGGTTTACTTTGATATTTTCTAAAATCATCTGCTTGAACTCCTCTCTTAAAATGAATAGGCTCCTCCTAAAGGTTGTGGGTTGTAAGTCACTGACAAATTGTCCTATTGTACCACTGACAAATGCACCTGCCATAAGATAATGAAATGGAAACTGAACACTGTTGTTAGCACATAAAGGTCAGTAACAAACCTTTGTAACTTTGACCAAAAAATATATCACGGAGCTCATTATTCTCTAACAGAGTGGGCGTCTGTGTTGCATTCGTTCAGGTCTACATGCCAGGTTTCCTGTCCAGCAACCTTTACTACAAATACCTGAGCGACCTCATCAACTCTGTGCGAGCAGACGAGTTTGTGAATGTCAGCGCTCCGGGTCAGGGCGGGCCCGTGGATAACGACCGCTCAAGTTCAAATTCCAGCGAGGGCTCTCAGACTCAGGTGACGCCCAGCTTTAACCCCCACCTTCAGCCCCTGTGGGGACGCTCCTCTGCCTGCTGACATTTAGACCTGTTCCACCTCATTACATCAACGATGAAGACCCTTTTGTTAATGCCGAAAGTTTGTGGTCATTCGTAGTTTAGTTGTCTTCCCGGAAAACAAAAACAATGTTACCTGCACTGTTGCAAATCATTTGGTTCAAACATTACTTGTTTACATCTTTACCACAGCTGGGTGCCAAAAGGGCAGCAATCAAGATCCTGAAGAACTTTGACGAGGCGATCACAGTGGACGTTGCCAGCCTGGACCCAGAGTCCTTGTACCAGCGGCCATACGCTGGGTGAGTTTTGTGTGTCCGGTGTATGGGATGGGTGTCATTTTTATTCAAGCTGGCTACATTTGTCTGTGAAATAATGCCTTTAAATGTGCTTTTCAGATATTTGCTGTTATCTGTTTTATCTTCTGGTCATTTCCCGTGTTGACTTTTACTTTTATGTTTCTCTCCTTTTATGTGCCTTTGATTGCCCACACTACCGTTTGGCTTTAATGCTTGTATCTTTTCTGTTGTTATTGACTCCCTCTCAAAGTGTTTAATGAGCTGGCTTTAAAAAAAGATCCTGTACAAACCCGTTCAATCCTCCAGAGAATGATTTTATCGAAAGACAAAGCTATGGTCTGTCAGATTTGTTTGATTGTGCCCGGGGCTCCGTTTTATCCCTTTTTGCTCCGTCTGCCGTCTTCACCCCCCTCCTCTTCTCCATCCACTCAGAAGGATGACGTTTGGGAAGGTGAATGAGATGGGCCAGTTTATCAGGGAGGCAGAGCCGGAGCCCGATGTGAAGAAATCCAAAGGCAGGATACGCTCACACTTTTCTCTTTTTCTCTCTCTTCCACCTGCTGTTAAGTTCTCTCTCTCATTCTATTCTTTAAGTCTTTTCCTTCACCGGCTTTTTTTTTTATCTCATTCCTCCCTGCATTGAAAAGCATCTAATCTCTGCCCATTAATATAAACCTCACCTAGCGACTGCTCCCATTCTCCTAACAGCTCGTAGTCTTCTGAAATATTAAAGAACGTTCATTTTGATGAGGAAAAAAACAGCTTACACCTCTCTTAAGATTGAACAACATACAAAATCTTTATATGTCTAAGAGTGCTTAGTGCTGGAATAGAGCAGCAGATGTTTTGGCCACAGAATATCTCGTCCAAACAGATCATGTAAATAAATAAGAATATGATAATTCTAAAAATGTGTCAGGGTTAACTCACCCCGAGTAGGTGGAATGTGCAGTTTGTGCAGTTTATCTGCCTACTGATGGCCCCTCTGTCTCACTCAGCCTTCCCTCTCCACTCATTTAGGTTCCATGTTTTCTCAAGCCATGAAGAAATGGGTCCAGGGCAACTCAGATGAGGTAAGGTCACAAGATGTTAAAGTATTTATAAATGATTCAGTGGTCTGAGGCACATAGTGAGGCTCTCGGTGGCATGTATTCATGTTCAGTCTGTCAGTTCAGCCCATGATGTATGATTTATTAAAGAATATAAAGTTATAGAGTTATTGTGTGTTCTTTGACTCTTGCCATCAAGGCCCAGGAGGAGATGGCGTGGCAGATTGCCAAGATGATTGTCAACGACGTCGTCCACCAGTCAAATCACGACAGCCCCGGCAAGGCCACCAAGGTACAGGACCTCGCTCAGTAGTCTCCTTCCTGTGCGGTGAGGTGCGGAATGACTGCAGCTCTTCTCAAAGTGTTTTCTTTTGTCTGCCTGCAGTTATGACCCCTCTGAGGAACCAAAGGACTGTCACTCCCTGCAGACACTGGCTAAGCCAGTGTCAAACTGTACCCAGGGCTTACCCTACAATGAACTGCATTACTCTGAGAACGAACAAGGCATTTTATCACCTCCCTAACCACCGTGTATCTGTGTGTGTGTGTGTTGGGGCTTGGGTGAATGATTGTTCGCGCATGGGCTAATGGAAAAGATGAAGTACATCATTGTTCCAATGTTACAACTCCATAACACTATAACGGTACACGTGTAGTAGCAGAAGGTAAAGCAAATCCAAGCCCTTATATCAGACTGGAGGACGATACTCCTGATGAAAGGATTCATTCAGCACACGCTTGAAGAAAGCCGGCATGAAGAAGCAGCACGTAAGACGGGACCATCACTGCGTCGCTGTAGCCATATTGTCTGAAAAATGTCTGTCTTATCTTGGACCTACGGAGGATGTGACAAAGACTGAATTACCTTCACTCCCTCATGACACTCCTCCCCACACCTTTTATAACCATTCCTTGTTTTTAGATGAAATTCTCTCTCTCAGCCACGTAAGGCTTAAGCAGATGAAAATCTGCGTTGTACAGTTTGTTTTTTTTGCATACGCGTCCCTCAGCCTGCCTGGAGTGGTGTTGTCTGCCGTTCACTGATGTGAGCTGTCTTACCTTGGCTGTTTTAAGTACTGTAGAACATTTGGAAGTGTGACAATGAAACAGAAGAAGAGCAGATTCAGTTCTTGGACGGGCTCACCTCCTGGCACCATTACAGAGCTTAGAAGAAATACTCCCTTAATGAACTTAAGTGCTCCAGTTGTGTTGGAAAACTCCAAACTCTCCTAAATGTTCTATATATAAATAGATATATATGTAGATTTCTGGTCTACCCCATATATATATATATTTATATATATATATATAAATATATATATATAAATATACTGTGGTCCTTTTTTTAATGGTGATCGCTGTTCGTTTTTTTAAAGACACATCACTCACTGAAACACATCAGTGATGGTCGGACTGTTCAACTGGAAAGTTTGCTCAGTGAATTAAACCTTTTTTTTTATTTCTTAAGAGCCAAGATATGGAAAAGAACCAGAAAAGACTCTTGGTACTATGTACCACTAATGTTTTCTGACATGTATGTATGTGTACTTAATCTATAATATATTTAAATTGTGTTTGATTTAAATACATATATTATAAAACGTTTGTCCGTCCTTTTTTTCTTCTTCTTTGTACACAGTCTGTTATGTTTACAGTCGTAAACACTTTTAAAACAGTAACGTTGTTAAAATGAAGGAAAGGGGACAAGTCCGGTGCCAACAGGGTGAATTATCACCTCTGACCGGGTGGGGGCACTGTTGGCTGGAATGCTGTGTTCGGGTAAACGAACATTAATGACAGAATATTTCTGACAAGAATAAGTGTGTCTACTTTGTCAGTAAGGCTCCTCTCGCTGCTCTTGTACAGGGCCAGACAAATCCACAAGATGTAATGTACAGTTGAACCCAAAGGGCCCACGAGTCCCCTTCAGCACAGTATGAAGCGTTTCAAACACTGAGCTCCTTATCCGAGCTCTCCCTGTTGTAGTTCCCCCTCAGTGGGAAGTATTAATGTCAGTGTGTAACAACCCTATAGTTGTTCAGAATAATCCAATTTGATACAACTGTGTGTATTTTAAAGATGAAAGTAGTCTACTGTTAATGTAGTTAGTGTGCAACATTTTAGCACAGTAATTCAACTAAATAGCAGGATGCTCTAAAATGGCAAATTGTTCCATGCTGCTTGACGCCCCACGAGCTTATTTCCACGTGCAGAGGAAACGCCCACCTCACTACAAACGGACATCAGAGCGAGATGAGATGCTGTTCAGTAGGTGACAGACAGAGCAGCAATGACTACAACAATAATCACTTTTACTGTACGTGTCGATGCCGAGAAGTATTTGTTTCGCAAAAAAAATACGATTCATTGACATTAAAGAAAACCAATATTGAATACACCCTCCTGTTTTTATTACCATGGTGTCCCTCGTATTTATAAAAGCCATATACATACACACAATATCACCTTAACAAAGTGCAAGGTGCAGATGGGCCAGAAGATATCTGCGACCAGATTATCAAGTCCAAAAACAGATGCGCAAAACACCGGAAATGTGGGGGTTTGCTTTCAGAATAAAAGTATTTTTGTTGAACGAGGACTCTCAATGGATTTCCTTCCACGCGCCTTTATAGAAAGATATTTTATGCTCATGAACGTAAACAATAAACCAGATTGACCCTTACTGTCAACATTTACTGTTGCACACCCCGAATTCATGGGAAGGTTTGTTAATGTGTTAAAATAACTAATTGTGTGTGTGTGTGTGTGTGTGTGTGTGTGTGTGTGTGTGTGTGTGTGTGTGTGTGTGTGTGTGTATCACAACACTCTGGGTAATGTCTACATCCACTTAATGATTTAGCATGCACTTCCATTGAACCTGGAATAGGCTGTTTATTTTTGGCATTGTTGGGCAGTAAAGATCTTAAAGTAGACTTCTGCACCTCTTCTTGGCTTTGTTACGGCCTTTAGGAAATAAAGCCCAAGGGAGACTTTAGCCGACCAAAGTTCATTTCAGAGAGAGAGAGGTGTTGGTATTGGTTCAGGACCGAGAGGGGAGAGGGAGAGCTGCAGGAAGAGATCTCACTCTGCTTCAAATTAGTATTTTTTTTTATGGCTTTTTACCTACTGTTGTGTTAACTTCTCACAAGAGACACAATAGAAACAGAATGGTTACATGTTTCAAAGGCTGAGATTATGACATTAAATTAAGTTAAGTTTAGTTTAGTTAAGTTAAGTTAAATTAAATTCAAGAAACTTTATTTGTCCCCGAGAGATAATTCAAGGACACATAGGGTAGTTACAGAGACAAAACAACAACAACAACAACAACAACAGTGCAACAACAGTAGGCTAACCTAAACTGAGATTTATGTGTAAAATCAGTGTAGTGCCCCTTTAGTTCAAATGATTTAAATGTTTTCCACATTTTGCCATGAAGTCTCACCTACACAGAGCACAATCTCAAACCCTGCCTCTTCTCTCGAGATTTCACTTTGAAAATCACATCCGGAAGCATTCGTTGTAGCCCCCGTGAGCTTGACATCGTCCGAACTCACTCTCGGAGACTCGGAGTGCGCTGCTGTCCGTGTTGAGGGACAGCGAGTGACCTACACTGAGAGGGGCGCGGGAGAGCAGCGGCCCCGGGACATGGTGTGTTGTTCGTGGGTTTACATGAAACTCTCCCCCCTCCACACACACACACACACACACACACCTGCGCGCTGGTTTGACAACTGCGCCCCCAGTTCTGGGTGTGACAAACCTCTTGTGCGCGCGTCAGGTTTGGGCATGTATCCAGGCTGAGTGGAGGCGCGGATGACTTGACTTTATCACCGTCTCTCCTCCTGCTCATGTGTCTTGGACGTTTTCTCGGTGGCTTGTCTGTCCAGACCAGATGTCCCGGGGACGGGGCTGCCTCTGCGGATGCCCACTGATTCCTCTGCTGATGTAGTGCCGGTCAGGAGCTGAAGTTGAAGTCTCGCTCTCGAAAGGTGTGAGCTCCAATGCATTCGCTCCTGGGCCGGGAGAAGAAAGAAGAAGAAGCCGGGTTCGGGATCGATCTGGGTCTGTCTCCGGGCTTTCTGCCCCAAGCTGCCAACATGTTCAGCTGCGTGGGCTGCTTCTGGGTGCTCCTCTCCTCCGCTCTGGTCGCCGTCTGCAGTTTCAGCTTCATATCCCCCGCCTGGATTGTTAAGGACCAGCTGAGGAACAACCACCACCACCACCACCACCAGCAGCACCATCACAACAACAAGGACTCCGTGAGCTTCGGCTTGCTGTGGCACTGCTCGGAGTCTCTGGATCACATGTACCGATGCTACACCTTCGGGGGACTGGGCAAATTCTCAGAGATCCCCTCCAGCTCCTGGCAGGTAGGTACCCGTACACACCCATGTCCCTCGCATGTGGGTAGATGAGAGCATGTGGGGCATCAGGTGCAAGGAGCATTACTGGATCCAGGACAGTGGACAGCAGGGCAGCAGTCTTTTAGAAGCAGAGATGAGTAAATGAGAACAAATCATATTCAAGTCTAATCTCTGTCCTGAATCAACAAAAGAGAGAAATTAAAGAGAATTTCTCTTGTTTTAAATAATTCAACCAAAGAAATAGACTTAGCATCCACAACAAACCATTTATATATTCTGTATATATATATATATATTTGAACTTAAAATAGTTTAGATGACAAGTTAATATGTGCATCATTCACCATATCTACCCAGCATCAGCCATTATCCCATGTATCCACAGAGGCTCATTTGATTTTTCAGATGTTATGGAAAACTGCAGTGACCATCAGGACCCGTCATGATGGAAACTGTGGTCGCTCACAACCATGGTGCACACACTATGTGTAAACCGAATGATGCTACAAGAAAATGACTGGCTCTGGTGCTCCTCCTGACACATTTGGAGATGATGCAGTGTGTGTCGGTCAGAAGAAAAGATTCATTGATCTGGGGGTGTATCACACAGAGCAGCGTCTGCGGCACAGCATGGCAGACACACATCAAAAGCTGCGAAAGTGGCTCTGGGTTGGCAGGCTGCTCACGGATCATCGGGGCTCCCTACCAGCAGGAATTTCAATTTCGTCCCTCTACGTCAAATTGAACACGGTTAGCGAACGTGTCAGTTTCAGACCACACTGCATTCTCCCCACCTGTGGTGTAAACATCTGTGCACTTATCTCCAGAAAACAAACACGCTCACATGGGGGGTGTTTCAGGGTGGACGTCTGATCCCATTGGCGGGCCACTGTGGATCTGTGGGGATGGTCTTGACTTGAGAACATTTGGAGATGTTGTAGATTGTTGCTGAGTCTGTGGGGGAATAGAGTTTCAAAGCTTGTTAGAGCGAAAACAATTTGCCATGTTATAAGACTTGTAACTGGGACGCTCGCAATTCATGCAAGTTGTGGGATAATTTCATTTGTTTGGACCCCCCCAGCCTTGCACCCTGCACATAAAATCCTTTTTTTTTTTTTACTGCTACACTATACCAGCCACCTCTGGAGTTATGATTTATGCATGAAGGGAATTAGCATTTGAAAGGGAGATATTAATAAGTGGCTGCTTGTGTGATTGTAGCGCGTGCATCTGCAAAGAGGGAAGGATGCAGCGCCTGGGAGTCTTTTCACAGGGAAGTGAAGGTGTTGGGACTGCATAGACAGATAGAGAGCAGTGAGCATCACAGAACAGACTGGAAACTCTGTATGTAAAGATCACCTCATGTACTGTATATTCACACTTTAACGACTGCGGTACGCTGCGTTCAAGGCTCATTTGACTAAAATCGGGAATTTTAAGCCAGTTTGCCAGTGGGCCAATTAGTGGGACCACTTACGAGCTTCTCTTCCCGTGTGTTAGCGAGCGTGAGGCTGATGGAGCTGCTTTCCTGCACAGAGCTACACGTGTTATTACAGTGGTGAACCCCAGCACACGATCCTGCTCCCACAGCCATCAATAAAGGTGAAGGGGCCATTAAGTTTTCATCAGAGCCACTTTATTACTCCACCACTCATTACTGATGTGCACATCGTTTTGCTGATGCCTTCCACTTTCAACTTGTCAACAACTTGTACACAGAACCACAAACCTGTGCAGTGCATAGGCAACATTTTATACATAGAGATGTCTGTGCTACAGTAACACACAGGCCTCAGCAGCCAGTAGTCCCACTACGTGTTTGTGTTGGTGTAGAATAAGACTGTTTATTGAGCTCCGGGGTCTCCATCAGAGTGGAAGAGGATACCCTGAGCTCACTCTGAAAAGACTGTCCGAGCCCTGAGGATGCTGTGCAAGTGAACCAAAGGAGGACAGGGGAGGGGGAAGAGGCTCCCTGAGAGTGTGGCCTACTTGTGCTGTTGTTTCTGCGGTCGCTTCATGTTGTCAAAAGCTTTTGCTTGGACCACGCTGCCGTCCAGTGCTGCTGGCGCTCGGGGAGCCCAACACTGTGTGCTGTCGCCAGGCTGGCAGGGCGGCTGCATCTATTTAGCCACACACACACACACACACACACACACACACACACACACACACACACACACACACACACACACACACACACACACACACACACACACACACACACACACACACACACACACACACACACACACACCTATGTTTCCAGGAGGAAAACTGTGAGGCAACTAGAATAAGTAAAAAGGAGGATAAACCTTCCTCAAGGAGTGTTTTTTTTTGCCTATTTAGGTGTCTTTTTTGACAACTTGATACATTTAATGTCTTAACCAGCCCTCGTGAGATGCCCTTGCCTATGTCACATTCATGTCATATGGGAAAGATGGTCATGATGTGTTCACTGTATACGAGAATGCACGTCACCTGACAACTCAAGATAGTTGTACTATTGCAGAGTTTGGGTTCTTTATTCCTCCAGTAGTTGCCCTTTTCTTTATAGTCTTCCCCTGACACAGTGTGCTGGTAGGTTGAGGGGGGGTGGGACTTGTTTTATATTGTTGTCGAGATGTTCACTCTAAAGAGTCCCATATAATGATCATTTTCAGGTTCATACTTGTACTTTGGGTTTCTCCTAGAACATATTTACATGCTTTAATGTTCAATAAAAGAATAATTTTTTTCCTATACTTTTTGTCTGAATATACTGTACTTGTAATCACCCTCTGCCCGAAACACACCTTTAACCTGCCTAGTAAGCAATGTACTGCTGTGGACAAAGACAGCAGCTTAATCTATTTTAGCCACTTTAAAAAACCCATTTCAGCTTGAATTCACTATATTTAGAATATTTTCGCAGCTTTACCTTGCTGTCAGACAGCTCTTTCCTACCGTTTTCAAAAATGTTTCCTCTCTCTGGCTCTTTCGGCCGCTTACTTTCCCTCAAAGTTCTGCTTCTGTTTACTCCGGCTCATATCATATCCTCTTGTCTCCGCAGTGAACGGCATTTTGTCATCACTGTTATAATCACTCGTTTTTTTATTTTCCTGTATTTGTTTATTCCATAAACTGCGGAAAGTGTAACCTAAACAGCTGGTCTGTTGCGTGACACAGTGCTCAGAACAGTACAATACTTGCCAAAGGAAGGTCTGATGGCAAGGTAAAGTTGTGAATATATGTTAAATATAGTGTACACTTAAACTGATATTGATTTTTTTAGGTTAGCCTTTTTTTAAGGTGGGCCTTCTTGTCAGTACTCCTGTCTTCTGCAGGACGCTGCTGACAGCGGTTGGTCTGCCAGTGGAGCTCGTCACTGCCGGTTATGCCATGTTCACTTGTAATTGGAAATCAGGAACTTCCAACGTCTGACAACTCTAATGTGTCTGTCCTAGAGGTTAACCTGCAGTTACATCTTACAGCCAAAGAGGCCGCTAGAAGCAATCACAATTGTTACGGATTACAACATTAAGCTACAAAACAGAAATAACGCTGGGTTGACTTTTCAGACACTTACCTATTATTATTATGTCATGAGCTGGATGATGAGGTGAACAATATTTACAAGTTTGTCTTTACTGTAGACAAAGTCACGGCATAATCCATGATCCCTAAAAATGTTTTTTCAGTTGATCTGCGCAGTACAGCATCGCACACTAAGAACTTTTCAGCAAGAAAGCTATTGAGCAGTCTTTTCTGCATAGTGGTTTTCCACATGAATTATTCCTTGTGTTACTTCTGCTTGTTTCTGCCTGGTTATGTGATTGTTCCATCAGAACAGATGTAGAGCAGCAGTACTGTGCGTTCATGTTTGTGTACGTCGCGCATATGGGTGTATACGCGTGTGCAGAAGTGTGAAAGCCCGAGTCCTTCTGGCGGTGGTCGCCAGGTGGAACGTGTCAGCGGAAGAGGTGTACTGTGAACTGCTGCTAGGTAAAGTGTGAAGGAGGAGGAGGAGGTCGCCTGCCAGAAAACATTTTCACCTTAAATTGTTAACAGCTTATGTGCTTCAAGCTTCTTCACAGCACTAAACACTGGAGTTGGATTTGCTTGGCCTCTGTGGTAACCAGCCAAAAGCTCAGACACATGACTGAGTGTGTACACAGGAGGAGGTGTGTGTGTGTGTGTGCCCTCTTTACTGTATGTGTTTGCTGGCTCTGTGGTGGCGCTTGTGTGGGGGCTTCTCACACAGTGCACGCCCACTGAATGTCAAGGTCGTCTTGTAGCCTAAATGAGTCGTGGCCGAGCTCCAGGAACACTGATTGGAAAATGTCTGAGTTGGTCCTCATCTTTTGTCTGTCTGTGCAGAAAATGGCAGCCTGACAAAGCTGTGTAGTGATTGACTTCCACTGAAATCCTCTGACACAGGAGACAAAATAATCGCCCTGTGTTGTCTTCCCCACATGCCAAGAAGATGAATTATAGACGTTACTGGAGATGTTTTACCATGCCTAATTGCCAGCTACCTATGAAGAACACTTACTGGTGCATAAACCCTGCTAGATGCTCTAAATGTCATTTCACCACTCAGTGAGCCAGAACTAGTTTTAAGTAGATAGATAACTCATTTAATGGGATTCACTTATGATTCTTTTGTCTGGCTGCTACTCAGCTTTTGTCTTTGCCCTCCTTCATTTATGTCAATATCTAGAGAACCTTCGCTGTGAAAGAAACAGGATGGTACGGCTTTATCTTCAGTGTATTGATTGTGTTTGAGAATTTAATTTTACACCAGAATCAATTTAAATTGGTTGCAAATAGTACAATGTTTTCAAAGCATGTCAGGATGTAATCTGCATTTTAGGTAGATACAATGCTGCTTTAGCTAGATAATTGTTAAACAGGTAGTAAAGATCAAGCCTTTAGTTTTTCAGCAAAATAAATTCAAATCAATCAAAGTAGGTTCCAAATAAAATTAATATATTATAAGCCAAAGAAATTTCAAAGTATTTTACCTTTACCCAGGTTACATTCATTTGGTAGCTTTTTGTACATTTCTGTTTTCCATTACTGTCACAGGTATGAAAAGGATGAGTTATGTAACTTGTTTCATTCAGTAACAATAAATAAATAAATGAATAAAGGAAGAGGGTCACTTAAATCACATTTAGATGTTACTGAAGCTCAATACAGTGGAAATCACAACATAAAGAATCATCTTAAAGAGCATCAGAAACTCTGAACAGTCAACCTGTAAAGAACAAAATAGTCATCTGACTTTATTCACTTTATTTCCAATTGTTCCATTTTAGGGACTGTATGAAAATTGTGAGGAAGCTCAAAAAAGGGGGTGGTATTGTAGTTTTTCTTTTGGCTAAGCGTAGTCTAGTCTTTCTGGGTGAACAGAAACACCTTAAATTTAAGTTTCATTGCAGCCTTCCTTTGCAATAGAGTTAATATTATATAATATATAATTATAATCCATCCATGATCCATCCATCATCTTCAACTGCTTGTCCCTAACGGGGACAGGGGGGCTGGAGCCGATCCCAGCTGACACTGGGCATGAGGCGGGGTACACCCTCGACAGGATGCCGGTCTATCACAGGACACATAGAGATAGACAAGGATTCACACTCACATTCACACCTATGGGCAATTTAGAGTCATCATTTAACCTAAAACATGCATGTCTTTGGACTGTGGGAGGAAGCCGGAGGACCCTGAGAGAACCCACTTAATTATTATATTTAATATAAGATTAATATATCAAAAAGACAGCTTTCACTTGTACCACGGATAAAGGTGCATTTTACACCATAAGTAGAGGACAACAGTTCTGTCTGAGTATCACGGTGTTATGCATGTGTGCATTAAAAGTTTGATTAAGATTTAACGTTTAAATTACCGTATGTGATAAAACATGTTCACCAGTTTAATAGTTGTATCATTTTGATATATTGTGGGAAGAGTGTTGTTTTTCTAAGTCACGGGGAGGGTTCAAAGATACAGTAATAACCCAGGGGAGAGTCAGTGTTTTTACAAAGTTCAGCCCCCCCTCACCAGCCCGATCATTTGTGTACAGTGCCTTTAAGGGCAAAATCACCGATTTTACACATCAAAGTGTGTTTGCATGTCTTGGGGACTATTAGTGTATATGTTGAAAAAGTTGGATCAAGCCTTTTGGGGCTTGTGTGGAGGCATCTGCATAAAAGCTGATAAAATCTGTGTTTGTTGAGGCTGAAAACTACAAGTTTAAAAATGAAAAATGTGTGTAGTTAAAAAAAATGGGTTTACCAGACCTCTGCAGCTCCTTATCCCGCCATCATACAGTCCCCTCAAGTAATGTAGTGTGAAGTCCTCTTAGCCTTCAAATAATCAATAACATCACTCTGAGCATAACATTTGCTCTGAGCATATTTTGAAGGAGCTACATTTCATTTTTAACTAAAGAGCTTGAAAAACACATTTTGTTCACATTTTACTCACAGTGATTCAATTGAGAATCAGTCATCAACTCAAAATATGCTCTCCATTAGTGACAGTTTTAGAGCTGCAACGATTAGTAGATTCATTGATTAGTTGAGTCATCCATCTACAGAAAATGAAGCGACTAATTGGTTTGAGTCATTCTTTAGGAAAAAATGCCCTCATTTCCTTGTTAATGAGAATCATTTCTGCTTTTCCTAGTCTTTTATGGTAGTCAACTATATATCTTTATATCTTTTGTTGTGCTCCTGTTTGGAACGAGCTGATTGCTTGGCTTCCAGTGCTGCTGCCTGCAGCTTTCTCAACAACCGCTCATCCAAACAACTTCACACCCGCCCCTGTGCTTCCTTGGGTCCTGAGCAATACGCCAGCCTTGACATCCCCATGACCTCCCAGCTATCTATTTGGGACCAGGCTGTTTTCAGGAACAGAAGTGTTCATTTTGAAAGTCACATTGCTGATGCTTGAAATGTTTGAGTTTGCTTCAGTATCACATCCCCGGTCTCTCTTTCGTCATCTGTTCTTTAATGTTCTGGAGCAAGACTTGACTTTACCTTTCTATTCATAACTTGAGACTTAACTGAAATGTGACACAGATGACTCTAAAAGACTTGACTTTTTTTGAAAATGGATTATTCCTTGGTTTTGAGAAGTTATGTGTATTTTTTAACAAGGTTGATTTATTTAACCTGGAAACTTATCAGCAGATTAGCAGAGGCCAAAGGTGTGAGCAGGCAGCAACAGTTTTTGTAATTTAAACAGTAATTTAAATGTGGAAATTGGGGTTAGATCAGAATTTCATTTGACTCGACCTCTGACTTGCTGTTGCTTGATTTAGGGTTTACTCACACTTACCAAAGGTACCATGCCCCAGCACGATGCACGGCTAAAGCCTAGTTCGTTTGAACAATATGAGTGCAACGCTACCTGTAGCTTAGGCCTGGTTGAGAGAGGTGGGCTTCAGCACAGCACGAATACTCATACGAGCAAGAGCACGAGCATTGATGGGGTCCTGACGACTATTTATATACGACTGTGTTCTCAAACATTTAAAAAGGGTTTAAAAAGCCAAAGGGTTTGCGGTGGTCCGATGCAGAGGAGAGATGTGCTTTTGCTACAGATTTTGTCAGATGAAAATATTCAAAAGCAGTTGGACAAAACAAAAACTTGAGGGGTGATGACGTATAAGCAAGAAGCAATCATGCCGTGGCTCAGATCTTTTCAAGTAACGTGAGTGCAGGCCGGGCCTGGCCCGCGGGAGAGGAGGGAGGGGGGACAACGCTACAGCACGGCACGGTCATCTCATGGTAAGAATGGTAAGTGTGAGTAGACCCTTATTTCATGGAACTGGACTTGATTCCCACCGTAACTCTGTACTGTACTGTAAATCTCATGGTAAGAATGGTAAGTGTGAGTAGACCCTTATTTCATGGAACTGGACTTGATTCCCACTGTAACTCTGTACTATCTTGAGACTTGAAGGTTAAGACTTGAGACCTGCTCATGTGAGACTTTCTCTCACCTCTGCTAATAAATATGCCCCGTAGAGCTCAAGAGCTCACACTCTACACTGCAATTCATTGCGTCCTCAGGAATACATCCGCCAAGTGTGAAGGCGATCGGATGAACGGCTGTCGAGAAAATCGGAAGACTGACGGTTGGACAGACGGACAGAGATTCCTTCAATTTAAGTTAAATATGGCATGTGCTCTTCCAAGCAGAACATGATGGTATGGTCTTGGTGGACAGCAGGGTCAGGCGGAGACTCACCAGTGTGCTGCTCAATAACAGAATGATGGACAAGGTCTGGCCCTAATATCTCTGAACAACATGAGAGAGAACTGAAGGGTTTGTGCTCCGAGTCAGCTGCGAGGCCAGAAGGTCCAACGATACACACACACGTTCCCAAGGGAGTCAGTGTATAAAACACACAGTTCAACAGACTAGAGGGTTGTGAAATCTTCACTGAGCAGAAAGCCGTCACTTCGTCCTTGATGCGGGCTCGAGTTGCCCCTTAGATTTAGTGTAGTACTAAAGCTTCTCTCTCTGCCTCTTATAGTCTCTCTCCTGTAATGCTAATGGAGAACCTCTGTGGTGAAAGCCATTTGTGTGGAAGTGCGTCTGCCTGTTAGAAATGATGTTATGAGGTCTAATGCACATGTTGTATGCACCCCGTGGGGAGACCACTGCCCAGTTTGCACGAGAGACAAAATGCACACTTGTCTGGCTGCTTTTTTCCGCTGACCTCATTCTGTTTAGAGCCTCATGTACGGTGCTTCGGCACGTTCGCTACACACACAAGTATGATCAGACAGCTCAGAGGGATGTGATGTACTCGCACGTCGCTTTTACACAGTGAGATGAAAAGAGGCATGAGCGATGCAGATACACGCACACGGAAACATTTCCTCACCCATCAGAGTGTGATCAAAAGAGACGTTGATGTGATGTACAGTGGCTGTCCATGTCGGCACTGATGCAGTAATTAGGGGTTCAGGGAGGGAATGTGGAGGGACATTAGAAGAGAAAGAGACCCAGTGAGTTATTTAAAAAAGTCCTTCCTTTGTTACCCTCCAGAAAAACCGGATTATCACTGCAAAAGCAAGTCCGTATCCACTCAGAACCACAGCTAAAAGCAGCCATCATCCACATTCACACTATAATAGTAAACAGAACTTTCTTTTCAGCTCATATCATAAAAGGAAGTCCACCTGTAATGTTGCTGCTACTATCTCAGTCCATTTCCCAATCTGGTCTCCACTGCCCTTTGGGCCAGCCTCTTTTTGTCCGTGCACTTACCTGTGAATAGAGAGCAAAGAGCACACGGTGAGGACGTGGGAGATCAAGAGTCGTGTTTTACAACCATCTTCCACCGTTTTTCAGGTGGCTAGTTTAGAGCAGAGCGATCATCTTTCTGCTTCTGGTGAAGCATATAACCGCTGCTTTTTGAGACAAACACATCCTCTGCTCCAGGCTCGGTCTAATATAAATTAGTGGTGTTTTGCGATTTGGGCTGTCTGTTCACCTTGACTTATACCAGATACATAAATAGACTCATTGCAAAAACTTCAGTGTAGCGACTGGAAAGAGAGATAGATGTTTGGTCCTTTGACAGCAAGTCTTGCATGAAATGTGGTGTGCTGACTTATTATCATACCGTGCATGTTTACTTCAAGGCCACTGTCTGACTGGTGACAAAATTAATGGTAGGCAGTGTGTATAGAAAGGAGCGTTTAAAATGATAGATCTGAGGATGAATGGACCATTTGGATGGCGTCCTGATTCTTGTTTTTACTCCGTCACGACGAGCCACAATTTGCTTTGCCTTTTCTCTTGTTTGAACTAAAGACCGCTCTAAACCTCCAGTATGTTTACTGTTTGTAACGCAATTTGACAACAATAACTGTTGGAATGGATTAGAAGTGTATAATGATGTGCTGGTACTTATCTTTTGTTGTCTGCCTGATATGAGCAGTCTGTAGGATTTGTCAATACTCTGCTGGTCGTCTATGAAAGGCACTTAAAGGACTAGTGGCTCTGCATTTATTATGCCATTAACTACAAATTGTGCATACTATACATAACTGTTCACCTTTTTTAAAGCACACCATGATTTTCCACATTGATTTTATACCATGCAGGCAGCTACTAGCTTCAATTGATGTCAGCACACAATGAAAATCAACGGAGAGATTTGCCTTAAAAAGGTAATCCACCACTCTGAATATTATGTGCCTTCATTTATTAATTGGTACAATTATGTCATTATGTGGAAATACAGTACTGTTCTCAAAGCGCTCCATGCTGGTGCATTCAAGGATGTTCTGACATCTGAGACTTCAGTCCGCTGTGGATTTGAACCATTCACATTTCAGTTCTTTGTTTAATCTCACTCTTGAATCTTGGATTATAGAGTGTCCTTAAACACCCTAACAGGTAAGTTCATCATCTCAGGAATGTTCAAAATCTCTTTAAGTGGGGTTGCATGCTGTTTTGAAATAACAATAACTGCCTAGAAAGAAATCAATTTAAAAAGCTTCAGAAAATGGTTGTTAGTAATGTTAAGAATGTTGGAGCTGTGGTTCAATTCAATTCACTTACTTGTTATAAGTATAGTTTATAACAAGGTTACATTAGTAGAAGTCCCACATACCACAAATACACGCAGCACACGGTTCTCGCACAAGTTCCACAAGCTCTCTTTTTTAGTCTAATACAGGGGTGCCCAGTTCCGGTCCTGGAGGGCCACTGTCTTGCATGTTTTAGGTTTCTCCCTGCTCTAAACCACCTGATTAGTGACGCCGAAACCACGAAAAGTTACCCTAAGGTGACAATAAAAGCGTGTAGTATATTGTATCGTATTGTACCGTAACTCTGGTGTCTGCAGATTTTGTCCCAATTTCCGAGGTGTAAAATCTTGGGGTCGGGATGCATTGATTCATCAGCCGAACATTGGTAATCGGACGATATCTCCTTTGTCGACTGCAATCTGCCTGATATAATAAGCTGATATTTACCGACTGCTGTGGTCGATGTTTTACTCAGACTACATGTTGCGTCAAAAGGTCGAAAGGCTTGTGAAACAGTTATTTAAAAAAAGTATCTTGTTGATGTGAAAGAAGGTTATACAATATTTAAGATTGTACGATTGAATTTGTGGTCCTTCAAGGATTTGGGTGGAGCGGGGCAAAAGGTCAGCGCAGCAAACGAGAGAGGAATTGAAAGTGTAGAGGAACAGCTGTCCAGATGATGGATAGAACAGGTGGCTTAGGGAGAGGGATCGCAAGAGGAGGAGGAGGAGACATGGGGCAACATGTTGATCTGCATTTTATACCCATCTGGGTGAAGAAGGGAGGAAATCAGTCTGGCTGAGAGGTAGAAGGATTGATGATCTCATCAGCCTTGATGGATGGTACCTGCCGTGTGTGATCATTTTCTGCTGCTTTTTATATCCGCTATTTGACACTCACAGCAGTGGGCACAGCAAAACACATGCTGTGATCGAAGCCGCCGATGGTCAAAAGTGTGATAAACTCTACCAGCAGACAGGAAAGGTTTACTCAAATATTGGCCGAACTCCCAGCAGAAGCAAAGGCGTAGACACTGTGAGCGTTTATCTCTCTTATGAATTATACTCTTTGCTTTGGTGATATTTAAGAGCCTCTGATCAGCAGCTCCCAGGTAGAGACAGCAAGCTGTCTGACTGATAGGAGAGGGGGAGAGATGGGGCAGCATAGCCAAGCGCTTCTTCCTCCACCGGGGAACGGCTGAGTCAGCGGGCTCCGGGAGGCCGCCGTCCATTTGTTAAGCAGCCTGTCACTTCCACTGCCTTCCCTGTGGATCCTACGGGTAGTTTATGTATTGATTTAACAGAGAGCCTTTCTCCATTTTTTAACATAAATGATGGCTCACTTGGCTCGGTGCACTGAAGCCGACTGTAGCCATGCGAGGCGGTCCCCATCAGTAGTCAAAGCACAGGGGTTGCAGGTACAAGAGCTCAGGGTAACAAGAAAAACTCTTTAATACCGTAAATCCACCTCCACTTCACATCTTAGAGCTGACATTCTGTACAGGAAAAGATGCTAGTGAGAGGCGGAGATACCGGTTTGATGGAATCAACTATTTTGTGATATTCCACTGCGTGTGGATATAGTTTTTACTGCTCCACTTTTCCACTTCTCACAAATCCTGCTAGATGAAAACATAAAGCTCCTGGGATCCAGCCAAGCTCCCAAACATAACTTCTCTGTTGAATACCGGAGCGAGTCGTGTAGCTTCAGTAGAGTCCCATGTGTGTGTAGACATATTCAGTGTTCTATAATGGGAAATTCACTGCATTTTTGCTTCGAAATATAAAGCTCTCAGACAGTTTAGACATGTCTAACTTAAAAAAAACTAAAAAAAATAGCTGTTGATTGGGACACAAGTTGCCAGTGTTCCCTGCAAACGTTCAGTTTCGGGGTCAGAAGGGAATCTGATCACATTTCTGATCTTTCTGTGGGGAGTTGAGGCAAAGACTTTCCTCCCCTCTCACTGAAACTATACATAGAAACAGCCTTTATGTCCTGACTTACTTCACTTAAGCCCTTTGCTCCTCCAGGTAGTTGGTGGTTCTTTGGAGAGCTCCCCAGTCCACTCCCAGACATTTCTGCCTATTCTCCAACTGTTCCTGGGGCCACCTCTTTTCCTTTTTTCCATGGGGGTTCCATGTCAGGTGATGTCTGCGGCAGGTTTTCTCAGGTTGTGTCCAGTCCAACTCCATTTTCTCCTTTCCTTTTCACAGGTCCACATGCTTAGTTTGTCTCTCTACCAGATGTGTAGTATGCTCCCGAGGCAGGTGTTTGTTGTGTGTGTCTTGTTGTTTTCCATGTCTCTGATCCATACAGCATCGCCTGCTGCACGATGGGGTTAAAGATGTGTGATTTGGTGTTGACTGAAATGTGTTTACAGCTCCAGATCTTCTCCGAGCATGTTGAGCACCACCTAAGCCGTATTGATCCTGCCTTGGAGCCTTTTTGTGAGGAATATTTATTGCAACTCTATTGTGCAAATTGGAGTTCATGTTTTTGTGTATTATGTAAACAGAACACAGAACAATATTCTTATAGTTTTGGAAACGGACAACAGCAGGTTTTATCATCATCTAGTGCCTTTGGTTTGGTTTGATACAAACTCCCTTTGAGGCCCACTTAAAGAAGCAAAATAGGGTGGTGTGTGTGTGTGTGTCTGTGTGTGTGTGTGTGTGTGTGTGTGTGTGTGTGGGGGGGGTATTCCTCAATAAGAAGTTAATTTCCTGCTCTGCAAGAGTTTGCTGCTAATGTGCAGCTCCACAGAGAACTGAATGAAAGGAAAAGATGAATATAGGCCCACCCAGCAGGACATGGGTAAAAGCAGACGCATAATAAAGTAATTTGGATGCAAGTCAATTTGTACATCAGTGTAACATCTCTGATCCAAATCTAGATTTTCCATTATAAGACGGTTTGTGCTTGCAAATGTAACCCCTCCAAGGCCAGAAAGAATATGATTCTTGTATCCTGTGTTTATTCCCATTGGTGCTCCAGTAAGTAATGCTTTTAATAAAAAACAGCAGCTCCTCGCTGACTGTTATTCCTGTAAAACCCTTGTGCTCTAAAACAGGAACAAAAGAGTCACTTAGGGAATTGAATCAAAATTGCACAGTCATATATAGCTGGAATCTCATTAAAGAAAGCACAATTAATGGTTGAACACAAGCTGAACTCAGTCGTCATTTATCAGTGTGCCCCAGTAAGGCATCAAGACAGTGAATCACAAAACTGAGCTTAATTAGTGACCTACTGTGTAAGGATAACCTGTCATCATATTCGATGAAGCAGCTCAACAGCATGCATGTTGGCACACATGTTGTCGAGTTACATCATTCATTCACCATTCACTTCGGGCCTCTTTAAGCCGTTCTCCTTAACATGCAACTGATGCTCTCTGATACTTTATCAAAGTGATGCAACTGTGATCTGGACCTGGTAACACACTTTATTTATTAGCCCTGACGTGATTTTCTTCTCCATTTGTGTGAAAAAGAAGATTCCTGACTTATTAAACAACAAGAAGAGCGCACTGCTCCATCTTGAGATACAACTCTAGAGGTGTGGTTACTGGTTTGACTGGAAATTTGGTCATTTGAAACACTATTTAAATATTGCCCTACATGCTCATTTGTGTGGGTCAGGAAGTTTACTGTAATTCGAGTGTAACGTGGACCAGTCTGACTTGCTGATGAAACAAAGCAGAGTGGTGGAGGCAGATATAGTAGTATTTCCAGTCGCTACAGTACAGTATGCATGAATTATGAAATGTGCACTTGGGACTAGTGGTAGTGCAGATCATGCATAAATGCAAGAGCAGGAGAGGGTTGTGTGAGTTTTTCAGGCTGTGAGAGCTCAAGGACACGCTCTCTAAAACTTCTCCATTACAGGTGGAGGAGTCTGGACACACTTCCAGTCCTCTGTCTGTTAAAATGTATTAATACAAAGAGATTTTTTTCTGAACTGGACGTAGAGCTGTACTTATAATCAAATGCCAATCTGCAGGGCTATTAATATTACATCTGGGAATAGTCATCCAGTTCAAACTGAATAGTTGAAAGTAGCTCACTCATCAGAAGATGCTTTCTATAAATCACTGATTTCATCATTTTTCACTAACTTTTCACACTTTTCAACTCATCTGTGTCTTTTAAATCACATTATTAGTCCCAACAACTCCATAATGTAATAAACATACATTTTTCACAAGTGGCTTAAGTGATCCAGGCTTACATGTTGTAATCAGGCTAAAGTGGTCCAGTTGCTAATTTGGTTCTTTGAACCATAGACTGTATAAAACATGGACGTAGTTTCCATGATGTCACTTATAGGTTTCTAAAGAGCCATTGTGAATTCAGTGTGGGTGGCTCCAGCTGTCACCATCTTGGCAGTGCGTGACGTCGCCTAACTCCCAGCTAATCAAAAAATGAAGGAGGTGAAGTGGTTGCGGACCAAATAAAGCCCACAGTCTGTTAGCCACCTGTGACGGTTTGCCCCCATACAGTTTTCATAAATTGGGAAATTAGCTATAGAGACCAAAACCATTTATTTGGTACCAGGCTGTAAACATGTTTATTCTGCTGTAAAGTTTTTTTTCACTTCCGCCTTGGCTTCATTTTTCAGCCCCTGAGGTTTGAGAAGTATTTGTTAAACGTGCAGTCGGCAACATTTATTTGATCATATTCACTGAAACCGACACTATGCTCTGATAGAACAACATAAATCATCCGGTTATAGAAAAAAAACATGCCTCTACGTGCACTTAGAGCCTGTTGTTTGTTTTGCAAAAATCCACTGCGCACGTATCATCCTGTCTACTCAGGGCAGAGCTGACTTTCAGGCACAGTTTTCGCACACGTAACAGATCTCCCTCTCCCCTTGGGCATGTTACAATATCACAGACAAATGCCTCAAGATAGGCATACGCTAAATGACGTTAGCAATTGTCAACTATGAGTAAGTTAGCCAGCCTATCTCCATGTAGCATGTACTACATGCTGTTTATCGATGAGAGAAGACACGGGTGCGTTCACAGAAATCTGGTGCACGCGCACTTACGAGCACTCGATGGGAGGGAGCTGAGGAGGTGGTGGTATTCGGGGAGGGGCTTGAGAGTTGTAAATATTTGACATCTGACTGAGTCAACTTGATCTGCCAGACTTGCCGACTGCAGCTTTAATACTGAATGAGGTTATCTCAGGTAATAAAAGCAACATGAGTAGAGAGTTATGCTATCACGGCGTAGCTCTCCACTCATATTGCCTTAGTTATTTATCACTACCTGCATGCTGATCATGTGATCATGCATGAGGCAGAGGTGTATGGGAGGCCTTCCATCATGCACTGGTGCAAAAGTCTGACGAGTCTCATTTTACTGTTGTAACAATCCAGTGTAACAAGTGAATGTGCTACTATGAGTTGGGTTCACAATTGATTTCTGAGACTTTGAAGTGATAATCATAAGCCTGCAGCAACTAATGACTGCTATGCTGTGAAATATTTATATTTGAGAATATTGGCTCACTGCAAAGTCTCGCACACATTCAGACTATTAAATGAAAACTTGCTAGTCTCTCAAAAAGTAGCCTTTAAGGAATACATTTTGGGAAATATGCTTATTCGCTGTCTTTCTTGGAGTTAGATGACGAGATCGTTAGCTACTCCTCTCATGTCTGTATGGTCTATAAAGACGCCGTGAGCGGGTAAATAGCTTAGCTGGCACAAAGACTGGGAAATCGGGACAGCTAGCTTTGCTCTCTCTGAAGGTTCAAACTGATATTTCATTTAATATTTAAAATACATAACATGTTAATTACAGCGCTCTTGAGAACAAAGCCAGGCTAGATGTCCCCCCCTGTTTACAGTCTTTATGCTAAGCTAAGCTAACCTGCTGTTTTAGTTTCATATTAACAAGTGGTATTTTCTCACATAACTCTTGGTAAACAAGCAAATAAACATATTTCTGAAAATGTAGGGAAACATGAACGACTTTAGCTTAGCAGTCAGTCATTTAAAATAATTTAGTGTTGAAATGACAATAATATGTCAGATTAAATGTCTGTCAACATTCACCTTTATTCTTTTTTCTTTGAGTCATCCAAACTAAATACAGTATGTACATACTATATTTTGTTGTATATTTGATCATGTACAGTATATGTAACTCTCTGAAAATAATATTGTGATAATTCAACCAACAGATCATATTGGGTTCTTAATAACCCGCATGCTTTCATAATCATAATTATATCATTAATTTTCTATCATAATGTGATTTGTATCTTTTATATTGTTCACTTTAGCAGGTTAGGTTTGTGCTTATGGACTTGTTGCTGTGGCAACAGTTCCTGATACATTTGAACTTTTCAACTCAGTTGTGGCAGTTATAGTAGGTGGTTGATGCTTTTTATTATTAAGACTTGAGTCATACATTTTGTTTGCCTCCAAACAACTAAATGAGCTCCAGCTATCAGGCTCAGAGATGTCTACAGATGGACGCCAATGTGGGCTGTAGTGTCATTATGCCAGCGTGAGACACTACACTGTTTCTGTTTCACTTTGAAAAAGGCAAAGTGCTCCTCCTTTCCTCTCGCCCACATCTTCACCCCCCCCCCCCTCTTCCCTGCAGTGCTGTGCTTTTTTTGATGTAAAAAGATCAACTATAATTTCTGGATTGGGCTTCTTTGTGCACCAATTACGCTCTGCTGTTTGTTGAGATGCCAAACACACGTTTATCCTAATAAGCAAACAGGCTCATTAACAGTTATCGCCTCCCTTTTTTCCTCTGAATTTATTCACTTCACTCCAAAAATGTAACAGTACGCTTTTCATTCGCTCCTTATTAGCATCCGCTTTAAAAGCCAAGAGAAAAAAAAAAGACGAATTCAATGTGTGGTGTCTTTTGAAGAGACTCTGGGGGTGGAGGAGTGGAGGGGGAGGAGGGTGGGAGTTCGCACTAAAAAGTATCAGTTGCGCTATAATTCAATTACAGCATCTATTGAGAGGGAAGAGAAAGGAGAAACTTTGCCTGGGGTTCCTCTCGTTTGGCAGACCCCACCACCAACAGCCTATTATAAGTAAGGGCTGAATAAAACCCTCTGGCCCGGCTCTGAGGATGTCATCATTAAAGCAGACTGTGAGGGATCCCATACGTTTCAAACCAGCTATTTGATCCCCCTATCTGATCTGATCCGCTTTTGTGATCTATTATGAACGCGAGTGCGATGGAGAGGAGAGAAAAGACGCTGGTGTTAGGAAGTTTCTGGTTTGAAGTTGTTTTTTTTCTCCCCTGCCTGCACCTCAGCCTGCACAACCCCCTTCATCCCTTCCTGTCCTCTCCAGGACAGCAACCACTATTTAATTGACAGCAGAGGGAGATACAGAGAAAAGAAGCAGTAGGGAAAACAAGTCATCATACTCCTCCCAGGTATTTGATGACTCTGATGTGATGCTGTAGTTTGGAGGCACATGACGGCAGGAGGAGCTATAATGATGGAGGATAAAAGCTCGTATGTACAGAATGTCTGCAAGCGCTTGACTTTGGTCAGGGAGGTGCACATGTGTAAGCCGTATAAGCCTGCTGCTCTCATCTCTGCACTGTAGGAAAACCGTGTGTGTGTGTGTGGGCAGTTGGAGCTCAGCACTGCCAGATGGACACTTAATGACTTGTCATTCAATTTTTGATTGAATGACAATAAGAAATATGATGACATTCTTGTGCCAGTCATTTCATTCTGGACCAATGTTGCAAAGTTAGCTCCTGTCGCTAAAAAAAACAAACAGTGGGTTCAAAGTAAGTCAAACCAAATTTGTGAGATTATTTCACATATTTCCTACACGATGCAGGATATGAGAATATTAGCCATTTTCAAGCACTTTTTGGACATAATATATTTTAATGTTTTTTATTTTGCCTCTTGAATAAAAGAATGAATGAATTAATAGCTTTATTTCGGTTAAAAAAATGAATAATTTCAGACAATAAAAATGTACAATCAGCAACCTGAAAAAGGAATAGGCTGAAGCCAGAGACTTATTTTGGCCTATCCTAATCCATTAAGATAAGATAAGCCAGAGTATCAGCAATGCAAAAAAGAAAGGAAAAAAATAATAATAAGGAAGAAAACAACAACATTTCTCTAAATTATAATCCTTATTTGTTTCTTGATGTGAAACAATGGGACTGCAGGGTGGCGGTGCTTCATATAGTCTTACAGGAGAGCTATTTTTCTCAGAGCAATGTGCCTCAAATAGCAGCTTTCATCTGCGTCCTATAGCCCTCCATAACAGTTCCTTACATGTGACTCATTGTCTGTGCTGCTCTACCTCAGGGTTTCATAAAGATGATTCTCCTTTGGGATGATATCAGCATGCATCTATTCCCTCTTCTGCACCGCAGCTGATGTGAAACCGGTGCTTGAGTTTATGCTTTTCTCCAGCAGTTCTGGGACCAGAGACTCACTGAAGTTTTTTGGCAGGTTGGCAGGCACCTGAGGCAGTTTATATTCATACAACTTCTATTCATAGACGGAGATAAATCGTCTAAATGTATTTTTGTAAAATGGAGAACACAAAACAAATGGCTTTAACGTACAAGAGGCTGCAGTAATTCCTCCCTGGAGTAATCTTTTGGTCTCAGCTTAGCTTTTCTTGGTTTTGGAAACATTTAGGCGGCAATTTTTACCTTTGAACATCACTGATGATGAGCAGATCAACACGTATTATGTTTCAGCAAGTTCTTCCTACCACTGGATTTGTATTATTGACGACACTGTTTATAATATATACTGAATATAAACCAAGCATCTTATGAGTATATTGCAAGCTGCATTATTAACAGGCTGCAAACAATTATAAAGATGTTTAATTAAACAATCTGCCACATGTGCGGAGTCATCAGCTCTCATCATTCAGACTCACATCGGACTGAAATATGAGCGTTTCTATGGAGACATGTCACCGTCTGCTGTCATTGTGAACACAGCTTGTGAATAGTTCGTAATGACACAAGGTCATAGTGCAGCTTTAGCTCATTGATCAACAATAATTTGGGTTCATTCATCACCCCAGAGCCCAGACGTGAAGTCCCTTTGGTCTCCAGGTGGTGCAGCAGGTGGTGCAGCTGTGGACCGACTGGAACCAGGCCAGCTATGGAGCGCTATGGGGAAAGCTGGATTCATATGCTAAAAAAAGTTGCTAAACCCCTATTGACTCCCAGACAATAACCAGCATGTACTCCAATGCTGGAATAAAATTACCTAATTATGGATTCATACAGTATGTGTCAGTTACTTTGAAGCAGTTGGATTGAACACAACTTTAATAAGGAATAAAGACCATGTGAGTGCAATATAATACAAAATATTGCAATTTTTAAATCTAGGTGACACAGAACCCGTCTACAAGCACAGGGGTCGGGATCTTCTTGCTTCGAAATTTCCTGAACGGCACTAACCGTTGCTAACTAAGAGAAGAGACAGGGTCGAACCTGTTTCTCTGGACGTCATCACGTTTACAGCGCAGTGATTGGTGGACAGGTGACCGGTCTGTGTCAGTGGATGTGAAAGGAAATATTCACCAGTAAACAGAAGCGTGAGGCACAAATGAGATGAAACCGAATTAGAATAGAAGGATTATATAAGATATCTTATCGTATACATTATACATTTTAAACTGAATGTCATACGTCCAATTTTAGGTCTGCAACTAACAATTATTTTTGATTATTTTCTCAATTAATCGATTAGTAGTTTGGTCTATAATGTGTCAGAAAATGGTGAAAAATGCGGATCAGTGTTTCCCAAAGCCCAAGATGACTTCCTAAAATGTCTTGTTTTGTCCACAACACAAAGATATTAAGTTCACTGTCATAGAGGAGAAAAGAAACCAGAAAATATTCACATTTAAGAAGGTGGAACATAGATACAAAATAATATACCCTTTTACTTAAAAATTATTCAACTACTCATTGCAGCTCTATTCCATTTACAATATCTATCCATTGGTTCAGGGTGGAAAGTCCTTTAAGAAGCCAACGTCTTGTGATTGCTTTCTTGCATGCCATGAGGATTTTTAACAAGTATTTGTCGCTGACATCCAGTTCCTCAGATGTTTTTCCTGTGCATAAAGAAAGAAAGGTGCATAAAAATCCTATTATACTCTTAATAGCGGCTCGAACTTCAGTCCAAAAAGGCTGTATAATGGGACAGAACGTGTGTGCGATCTGACGTGAATTGGATCCAGTCTTGAAGATTTTACATTCTTGACTGTGTTCAGTCAAAGTGGAGCCTCTGTTTCAGATGCAGACCCACTATGATTGGTTGTTGAATACAGTCCACTAGACAGAAGTTGGATTAAGTACAGAACGTCTTACACAAACGTCCCTGCACACCACATATAGCACATGCGACTGTGTGTGTGTGTGTGTGTGTGTGTGTGTGTGTATGTGTGTGTGTGTGTGTAAGCGACACTGCCTGTACGAGAGATCCTCATCGTGTTTTCATTAAACACGACACTGAAGACTCAGCACCACATTAAAGCATTGCCTTGCAGCAGGGAGCCTCCTGTGTGGGTCCCTGGAAGGAAACTCTTCCTGTTGTTACTGTGTTTCTTGGGCAAAGATCAGATATATTGACCTCGATACTGTAAAGGAGTTGTAGATTCAAACATAGTAAATGTCACAATTCACAGCCCAACGGAAAAGGAATGAAAGGCAAGCTTGTGTAGGAGGTATCATGAAGACTGCTGCAAAAATATTTAAACTATTACAGATAGTACAATGTGTACACCTAAGGATTAAAGTAACATGAGGCTCAAACAGCTTCTGTGATCAGCCCATTTGGTGAGATTAATGCAGTAAGTTTGCTTTTTAACAGGATGTGCTGAAATGCAAAAACCTGTCCCTTAGAGCACAGGCTCTAAATTATTTAAATATTGCATTTTTAAATTATTCATTTTAATGTCATTACTTGAATAAAAACTCTTCACATAATGACATTAAAGCTGGCACTTGACCTTATGCACCTGATTAAGGAAGTCACAGTCTAAGTTTTCCAACGTTGCAGCAGAGCGAAGAAGATTCTAGACATAACAACATAAACTTCAGGTTTGCAAGTAAACGGCTGACCTCGCAAGCAACACCTGCTAACCAAATGAGTGAAGAAGCTGTTGGTAACAACTACGGGCAAGAGGCCTGTCACATTCATGGCTCCAGGAGAAAAATAGAAATAAGGAAAATACATTGTGGACTAATCTTAAAAATTGGTATTTTCTGCACACGGGACAAGAGAAAGAGGAGTTTTGTTGGTTTTCTGTACTAGGCACATCTTGATGATGCCATATAAACCCTGTCTCATATGTTTATTAATGTGCACTTTCCCTGTAAATTTAATAAATTAATATATATCTGTGTCCAACATCACAATAGGACGACGATGATAAAGTTGCATTTTCTATTCAAAATATGATAAAACTACTGCTGGTTTTAGTCTGCAATGTAATGAGAGAGAGAGAAAGTATACGTGGGGAGTGTCTTTCTAGCAAGCTGCTGTCTTTTTCTCTTCAGAGAAACATATCTATCTGAGATTCTCTTCTGTTCCTGTAGAACAAATTGCAGAGGCAGCCTTCAGGCAGAAAATAATGTCAGATGGTGTATCACAAAGAATAATAACCAGAGCAGGTCGACAGCTCAGCGCACTAGTGTTCCGTGATGTTTTGGTCACTGCGTTTGCCGAAGGTACACCAGAATAAACCTCTCTGAAACCACACAAAGCCCTTTATTTATTCATCTTTCCACTTTTTATTCTACATTCAATGATCCATTATTCCTGAACCAGCTGACATGTAAAAAGAGGAAAATGAGTGAGTTATTTTCAGCAGCCGACGTCTTTACTCTGGTGACAGCCCTCTGAAGGCAGCAGGTATCTCTTCCATCTGCAGTCTCTAACTGTGGGATGTTGCACGCCGTCAAGCCAGAAATATCCAGGGGATACCCGCTGGTTTAATTTTGTGTTACAATCACCCGACTGTCAATAAATAACCACAGAAACCTCTGCGCCGATGTGCACACCAAACTTGTGTTGTAATGAATTGACACAATGAATCAACAGGATTGTTGGAGAAGGACACATTAAAACTAGTTTAAAAATGATACAAATTTTAATGAAAAGTCATAGATCAAATAAAAGTTCTCTCTCCACGAATAACTCCCTCAGGACTCTCCGCTCCTGCCAGTCCTCTCCCAGTGTCTCCATTAAATCCGGGCAACGGTTTTGCACACCATCGTATTGAGAGTCTGACCAAAGTGTTGCCCGAAGCTCCGCATTTTTAATTGCAATACATGTAGACATGTGGCTGTGGTGAGCAACACAGTGTGACAGAGACTGTCGTGGTTAAATCCTGTGGTGTTCCCTGAGACAAAAGAGTGTTTTTTTTTAAGTCCTTATTTATTTGTGGATCATTACCAGTTAGGCTGTGTGATAATTCAATATAATCATTCATCATCTTTCAATGGAATCTTATCGTGATACAATCGATACATGGTGATGCACAATTATGTCCTCTGAGTGAAAATAACAAGCACATACTAACTTACATTTACCAGAATGTGAACTATTTTGAGGGAATATCATTTGAAGATAGTGATTTTGCTTTTATGTGTGTGCATGCATTTTACTTTTATGTTTATTTTGCACTCAAGTTCTTAATAAAATGAGAAAATACTCAGTACTACTTTAGTATACAAAACTAGACTTTAGCATGGGGTTATTTCAGAAAGATTTGTTTATACAAAGAATTACCAGAAAACACGCTCTATCCGGACATGTGATGTTATCCAGATACGAAATACGAAAACCTATATCAGGGTGACAATATTGCCTAGCCCTCGTACCAGGATCATGTTTATGTAGAAATATGAAGATTAAAGAGGCTACTGTTTTGTTTAAAGACTCTCAGCAATTGTTTTTGCATGTAAAACACTCAGATCTATCTGAATGACACTTTAATCCAAAATACAAGGAAAAACTAAACTGTATTTTGAATTACATTTCCATTTTTAGCTAGAACAGTGCCGTGGTGTTTAACTGCAGAGCTTTATTGTTTGGATCATTGTAATGACAAATAAAAAACAGGTTGACTGCATTCATATTTATATTCATATTGAAAGTTCTGCAGGTCCCAGAGAAATACGTTGTCAGACCCACCTGTAATATATGATAATGTATTCCTCTGATCACACCCTGTATCCAAGTGCTCCACAGGTGCAGGCAAACCTGGCTATGAAATTACCCAAAGTGCATGCCCTATAGCCACATCGGTGCAATCGGCACCAGGGTCATGAAAATAGAGCCCTCTTATTACCACCTGGAACTGATTTTAGTAGTTTTGACCATCGTTCCCATTGGAAAGTCAATAACTGACATCTAAGAACTTATTGACCCGTGCTTTAGACTGTAAGTCTAAGTAAGTTAGTATTTTTATCCAAGTATCACCCATGTATAGTTCTTTTCTTATTTTAACACAACCTTATACCCTTACGTACATGTGTTTGTATGCAAACACTGAGTGACTCTGTATGTGCGTCCCTGTGTGTGTGTGTGTGTGTGTGTGTGTGTGTGTGTGTGAGAGAGAGAGAACAACGAGCTCTACCATGTCCTCCTAAGTGCTCCTGAATGTCACATCCTATCTGCAGCCTGTCCCCGAGGCACAAATGGACACTCCATCCACTTGTCAGGTGATTAATCTCCGCTCCCCTCTCTCCCTCAACTCCTCTCCATCTTGTATTCACTCTGTACACACAGCTTCGTCAGCCATTCAGAGGACCGTCATACGTACACACACACACTTCTCCTTACTGCACTCTCTCTGCCAGTCTCCGCCCAGTGAAGATCAACGAGGTAGACGGATGTATTATTCAGCACATTCATTTAGAGGTGAAGGGGGTGCTTTTTTGTATTAGTGCTCTGGCAGGATTATCAGGGTTCCTCTGAAAGACGATGAAGTCACACGGCAAGCAAAGACAGAAAAGTGAAGGGGAAGGGAAACAGATCACAGAAAGTGGACTCGACAGGCGAAATATCGGCTGATTCCTTGTGGGAGCCTGTGGATGGAGCAGAGACACCTCTGGTGGCTCAGATATGTTCTGGGAAGCTGTGTTATGGTGATAATGGGCTTCTAGAGACAGAACATGTCGAGGCTGATGCTTTAGTGCGACCGCTGTGCTCTCACGCTGCTGAATGCTGATCAGTGATGCAGGGCTGAGGCAAGCTCACAGAGGATGGCATACCTGTACATATTAACAACGTACACTTTAAAGCCCACACGCACAGGAAAAGCTGTCGAGCAATATGGTAAACTCGTCACGTTTTCTTATCGGTGGATCAGCGGCGCTCTCGCTTCACCTCTTGTCCTCCATAAAGGCGAGACATTGGATTGTAAAGTGGTGGGGTTATTTCTGTCAAGGGCCGTAGCAGAGCTTTTATGGTGTCATCTCCCTGGCACTTCTCAAGCGCAGAAACCCTCCATTTTCCACAGCCCTGCGCTGAAACATTTAGGCGTTCAGTGAAGGCTGGGAAACGCAAAGTGCGTTTAATGAGACATGCCTTGCCATCTCCGTCTTGTAACTCCCAATTGAGGAGACAATGAAATTTCATTGGCCCGTACTGTGTAATCCCTGACTTCCTTAATGTAATTGGAAATCAAAGAGTCCCCTTCAGACTGTTCCTTTATTACTCAAAGCAGCTGGATGGAGGTTTTTTGTATCGCCTAGGTTATTGGTCTCCAACAGGCTCAGGATGTGGACCATTTATTGTGGGAAACCAATAAAGTTTCTTTATGATGGAGCCGGGTCTTACAAGTGTATCAGTAGATGTGGCCTTGAGTTTTATCAGCATTGTAACACATGTATGCTCCAGGCCAGTGCTATTATTGTTGGATTAATTGGTAGTGGAGGGTCAAATCAGCCAGGTGTCATCTGCATTATTTATGGATGTGATGTTAAAGATGTGATGTGAAAGTTGTGCGTTTGCACCTCAGCTTACCTTAAGTCATAATATCCTGAGACGATTATCATCCAAATCAAGTTTTCAGACTGTTCACCCCAAAATAAAAAAATAAACTTTTCCTCTTAGTGCTATTTATCAATCTGAATTGTGCCAACAACATACATGAAACTCAAACCAAAACAATCTAGATTGATTAAAATTGTTACAGGTAATGGTAAAAGCCCACTACCCGCTGGTGCTTTGCAGACTCTAAATATCTAGAAAGCTAAATATCTGGAGCTGTTGGGTAGTCCAATAGCCAACAAGAGTGAAAAACACATGTTGAGGTGAAACCAGGAGGAAGGGTTGCTGTAACAATAGTAACTTTACTGTATGTGCAGCTGCCGACAGACCCTGCTGCCAGCGGGGACCGGCGGCTCACAGCTCTCTACCTCCCACCCAGTAGTGATGAGAACTCATGGCTCCATTCCTTTGTGAGCCAGCCCGCTGCTGCTGCTGCTGCTGCTGCTTCTGCAATGGCCACAGGAGGAGGTGGAATTGGAGGGCATTGAAAGTTGGGCACACGCTACAATGAACAACTCTCGAAAACAAGATGGCAACTGACTATTGTGAATGGTACAACTTTGAAAGTCTTGAAGTGGAAACTTAAAGCTTAAGAGAGAAAGTATGGGTTTTTGATTTGGGGTTAAAGTGTCCCTTTATGACAAGTCTGCCTGTCTCATTCTGTCTTCAGCCAAAGGAAATCTATCATTTCCTCCACCCACAATTTTCCACTTTTTCAACTCCATCTCTACTCTCGACTCCAGCTGTTGCCTTGGCTCGACCACTTATCTATCTATTTAGGAAGCATCACTGAGAGGACCAGTGCTGTTAGCAGCTCATTTTCTACTAAATTAACTTGTGCTCAGAGCCAGCACACTCATGGAAAGAGGCTTCGGAAATGTTTATGTATTGTCTGTAAGTAAACGTGGAAATGATTATGAGTTTATTCCATCAGAGCACACACAGATGCAGTGTTGGGGGTTGGTTAATTTGGATACCCTTAATTGAAATGTTGGTTGTTTTCTATAAAAATAGCAGTGAAGCGCTCTGAAAGCCTTTGTTAGTCTCTCTGGCTGTTTTTTAATGACACCCAGGAAATGTCATGTGTATAAATCTAGTGCTGATAATTGAGTCAAAATTGACAGAATACAAAAAACGCAGCTGGACTTACAGCTTAAAAATGCAAATATTTAGATTTACAACCATTCATGGCAAAGCAGTTTCCATTTCTCACCCAAACAGGCGTGCGTTTTTATGATAATCATTATTCTCTGACCTAATTCACCTGACTGCAACACCATAACATGTCTTTTATTGTTTATTAAACCTTATATACCTGGACATGGCTGCCCTCCCCTTCTCTATAGCTCCGCTCCACCATATGAGACCTGATGCGGCTTTAATGTGTCGTAGTGAATTGAGAACAGCAGGGTGGGAGGTAGGTTGCACACTGCGAGCCCACAAGGCACGCCAAGATCAAGCAACTGAGAGAAAGGAGACATTCCTCTGCATACATGAATATCATTCTGGCGAGAGAGAAAGGAGAACAAAGCCCACTGAAGTTAATGACTTTTCTGTATCTTAAGGTATGCCGCTGTGTCTCCTCTGCCCTCTTGTTGTCGCCAGGTTCAAAAGAAGAATAACAAGTAGCTGTGGCAGGAGAAGCTGAGATAAGAGCTCTTATTGGCAACGTGTTTTTTCTTAACTTGTTGTTTTCCTGTTATATACTAAAGCAGTTAAATGTTTATAGTAACAGTGGATCAAATTACTACGTAAAAGTGAAGGGTGTCGCTTTTAAGATCAACCTCAATAACGACCACTTAAATCTACAGTTCTTGTCAGCTCTAAGGAGGCTAATAGCGTAAAGGGACCAGATTTCTGAGACAAAATCCGGGGACATTTTTCGTTCAGAGGCGTAGAAACCTCCAAAACATGACCAGTATTAAGTCACTTTGATATTCAACATTCATTTGATATTCAGAATAAAAAACCATTATGTATTTAAACCATTTCAGTGAATTGTGTCAAACCACTTTTTTTTTTTTTTTTACAAAATTTAAATCTATTACGCTTCCTTATCTTTTGACCTGAGATGTCAAACCACTTTGGCTTTAGCCTGTGAGTAGTAGGGTGTGCAACTATACGTGTCGTTCGCTCTACATTCAGGTTTTAAAATTTTCGGATCTTTCAGTCACGGTGAAAACCGGGGACATTTCCGGGGACTGCAGTAGCTGCGGACAGGTCACTGAAACGGAAACCAGGGACGTCTGGTAACCTTATAATAGCGTCTTGTAGCTCATTGTTTATGGCCCGGAATTTGACTGTTTTGGTTCACTCTCAGGACTCAAAACGTGTCATTCTGGCCTCAGAAGACGCCTGTTTTCAGTCAAAAAATCCGTCAAAACACACCAAGGCTACCTGCCCAGCACCTACCAGAATTTAGACAAGTTAGCAACTAGCTAGGGAACATGGTGATGTAGTCACGGTAACATAATTTTAATTTTATAATTTTGATTCAATACTAGTATATAATACTCTACACACCTTTATTTCCTATTTGGATACCACAGCAGTACGAAAAGACCATCGTAGACACTCAAAATAGAATAATTTTCTGGACCTGCAAACAGTGCTGGTATAGAAAATGTCACTGAACACATACTGACACATTTGACTGAAAATCTGATTGTAGATCTGTTTGTTTTTATCGCTTTGGTCCAATTCAATTCAATTCAATTCAAAAAACTTTATTTGTCCCCGGGGGGCAATTCAGGGCACACAGAGCAGCAAATAACGACAGTGGTGGAATGTAACCCTATGTAATGGCAAGAATCTGGTTATACGATCATGATTCAGGGGTTATGATTCAATATATTGAGATAAATCGCGATACTGTATGCGAGGCGATATACTGCAACTTTTTAAATCTAATTTTAGAAGAACTGTTATAGTATAAACAACACACCACCAAGTGGCTGAATATTCACCACTCACAATGTACACCTGCAAACATAATTAATGTTTTATTTTTTTCACTCTTTTACACCAATCATACTTTTTTGTTTGCTTATCAACATGCTATCATTTACTATTTAGCACTGAACTGAAAGTACAGCTGAGGTTGATGGGGGTCATTAGCTTTGTAGGTATGGTACCCAAATTATAATTAATTTGATGTGGGTCCACAAATATTAGTCTCCTGCTAATATAACTAATATTGAAGCTTCCATTACGTGATATCCCAGCTGTCTCAAAGGAAGAAATTCTGACCAGACGCTGTACTGTTACAGTGGGGGACTGAGAAATGATCACTGCGCTGATTAATGATGACATTTGAATCATAAATTAAATTAAATTAAAATTCTAATCTTTCTCAGAATGAGCTGCAATAAAACCACTTTCCTGAGGGGAGTTTGTTCTTATTCTGCACATGCTCCTCCTTTGCTTATTTGCACTGGTGAAGGTGCCCTTGTGCACGGCACTTTGCTCCCAGTGTTTCCCAAGAAGCTGATCTGTAACTCAGATGCTGTAACGTGTGTAAAGCTATGGTGTAAAGGCACCGTTTATGCGTGTGGGATCGTTGTTGAAGAAGAACACACACGTTCAACAAACCTGGACAAATAAAGGGCAAAAGAACGATCGTAATTGCCGCCAACATCACAGCACTTCAATATTTCCCTGCTCCCCTCTCAGCCTTTCTGCCTTTCTGCCCAACACCCAGAACAAGCTAATTAAATCTTCTGTCAGGCATGAAAATCACTCTGCTTTCATCCTTTCTACGTTCACGTCTGTCACATCAGGGACATGCATAATGACACATGTTTTAGGGCTGTTATTCCCTCGTGAATGTAAGACATTGCTCTCCGATCGCCCCCGCCTGCATGCTAATTACTAATGTGGCACTGTTTTCTGATTGTGTCAGCGTGTTGCACTTGTCCAAGACAGACAGTTTAAAAAAAAAAAAATGTTGAGGAGGATGTGTGGCTGCTTTATTGGAGTTTGAGAGGTTATGCAGATCAAACAGCAACACGAAGACACACAGGTTGTGGGAAACACACCCACACACACACCCACACTACCTCAGGGCTTTCAACTAAGCTGCCACTCGTCCAGGAATGCAACCTTTCCCGGGAGTCTCTGCGTAAGAGCAGAGCAAGAGGACAGATAAGCACTTTGATCAGAGTGAAAATCCAGACCAAACACTGGCAGGCTCATTGTACCTGCAACTTCCACACAACTGGAGAATAAAAGACACTGTAAAGCTGCAAAGATTCATTGATTAAGGGATGAGTTGGCATTTCCAGTAAGAATTAAGTCATATTTTAAGAAGTTAAAAAGTCTAAACTCTCTGATTCCACCTCTTAATTGTGAATATTTTCTGGTTTATTTTCTCCACTTTGACTGTAAACTGAGTATCTCTGAGTTGTGTGTATGTGTGTGTGTGTGTGTGTGTGTGTTTTTGTGTGTGCGTGCGTGCGTGTGTGTGTGTGTGCGTGTGTGCGTGCGTGTGTGATAGTGCTGCCCTTGCTTGCATGTGCGTGTGATTAAGCAAAGATGTAATGAACAGGGACAGAGCCTCGTTGTTTGGCCATGGAGAGCTGTTTTCCCGCTGAGAGAGCCATTAACCTGTTTGGAGATGGATTGACTGCGAGACTGCTGCACAATGTGAGCCGACCAAAACACAGACATTTGGCTTTGGGGTGTGTTTCCAAATGTAGCAATGAACCATAAGTACATGACAGGAAGGTAAACATGTACACCTTTATTTGTGGCTACATGGCAGAACAAGCAGCTTTGCGCAGAAGAAGAATGTGCTCCCCGTTGTGAATATGTGCAACTGTGTCAGTTAGAGTGACGAAGGGGCTATTTTCTGTAAATAAAAGGAGCTCAAACAAATATTGTTTTGTGTTTGTGTTCCTCAGACCAGTGCGGTGCTCTGTTCAGGAGGCTGTGCCCTGCTTGCTGTCAGCTCCCTGTTGGCCATCATCACCATCTTCCTGCCCAGTGGAGGATGTGAGAGGAGGATCTGCACCCTGGCTGGGTACATGCAGATGGCTTCAGGTCGGTACAGATTCTGAATACACACATAGACATAGCAGCACTCTCAGATACAGACAGAGATCAAGAACGACCTTCTCACAAAGGGATAAAAAAACGTGACTTGAAATTCATCATTTCAGTATCTTGGGCTCTCCCTTTGTCTCTCAAGTAGAAGACGTCCTTCACTTCCCCGTCTTTCACCATTATATCCACTCCAAGATTGGACTTTGTTGCCCATCAGTAAAAAAACCAACAAGAACAAAACAAAAGAAACAACTCGAGGACAGCTGCTGCTAGGCAACCAGAGTCTTCATAGCTCCTGTAGGGGTGAACCAGCGGCGAGGACAGATTTAGAGCCTGTTGTAAAAAGACAATTATGCCTCCTTAACACAGGTCATTGGTTCAGGGTTACATGTGACTTATCAGGCTGCCACTTTCACTCAAACAGAGAAGTAGTCTCGTAAACAAAGCATGGTCAGAGCTTGGGATTTAAAAAGGGATAACACAGCACGGCTCATGTCACTGCTCAGTACCAGCCTTCACACTCTTGCCTTGTGCGTTAGAGCGTTTTAATGACAGTCAGTACAGATGTTTTCCCTGTTGTTATATGAGATGATACGGTTCCTGTGTGTTTTAGTTACAGCAACGTATTTCCTTATACTACATGTGCGCACAGTGTTGGGATGTTACTTTTAAAAGTAACGTGTAACATTACACAATTACTGCCATTTAAATGTTTTTACATTATAGCGTTGCCTGAAAAGTAAGTCTTGACAGTACTTTTACATTATCAAAAATGATAACCCCTTTGCCGTTCCTTGCTTATGATGGTTATATTGTCAGGAGGGCCAGAAGCCTACTGTACGCCCCCCTTCTGGACGACTGTGACTCAGGAGGTAGACTGGATCGTTCACTAATTGATCCCTGGCTCCTCCAGTGACAGCAAACAATGATAGTTTAAAAGTAAAGGGTCGCTTATTTGAAAAAGTAACTCAACAAGTGATTGCTTACATTTCAAAACTTAAGTGTTATTTCATTTGTGAGTATTAAAAAAGTAATCTGTTTATTTTAACATGTACTTTGTAAGGCGTTACCCCCAAAACTGGTGCAGACTCCTGATCCTTTTCCTCTACATTCCTGCATTTTTTACGATTAACACTTTATTGAAATTTTAGAAAAACATAGGAATATAAACAGGCATAGAACAAGGATAGTAAAGGGCAATATACACACGTATAAATCAAAACTGATCTATTACAATGCTAGTAAATATAAATAAATACATAATAGAGGCTGCATCATTATTGGGACAGGTGAGCAAATGTGTGTGTGTGTGTGTGTGTGTGTGTGTATGTGTATGTTTACATGGAAGGGAGCTAAGCCCTGGGTTTATCTTTAAGGGCCTCAAAAGTAGCAAAGAAATCTTTCCCATTTCAAATAATACAATTCTGCCATTTTCTGCTTTTTTTCTGAAGCTCTTCAAGCACCTCTGTTGCCATCTTGTCTAAAGTCACTTTTCAGTCTGTTCTTCAGGTCGATGGAGCCACAAAGCCTTGATTGTTATTTTTCCCTCTCTCATTTGTTTGGCTTCAGCAGCCTCTATTCTCGAGAATATCGAGTAGCTAATTTAAATCCCTGCATGTGGTATTTAACTAAGCGTAATTAGAGGCTGTATTCATTGGGCAGGTTAAATCCTTTACTGAAGAAACTGGAACTTTCACAGGGCAGGGTTAATGGTGTGTTTAAAGAGGTGCTTACTGCTTACAGCCAGACTCTTAATACTTCTCTTCAGTGTGACACCAGAATCAGATGGGTGTTTTTTTGGGAGGATGAGAAGGAGTCTGTGGCAAAGCAGGAGCCTCTTGTGAGTGTGAGTGTGAGTGTGTGTGTGTGTGTGTGTGTGTGTGTGTGTGTGTGTGTGTGTGTGTGTGTGTGTGTGTGTGTGTGTGTGTGTGTGTGTGTGTGTGTGTGTGTGTGTGTGTGTGTGTGTGTGTGTGTGTGTGTGTGTGTGTGTGTGTGTGTGTGTGTGTGTGTGTGTGTGTGTGTGTGTGTGTGTGTGTGTGTGTCTGTGTGTGTGTGTTTCTTTCGTAGCGTCAGACTGTGCAAAATAACACTGTGAAGCGAGGAGCCGGGCCTTTGTTCCGTTTCCAGGTTGACTCTTGTCTAGATAGAGAGAGGTTTTCACTGAGAGCCCGCAAAGCCCAGAGGAGGGCAGATCAGACGAGTGTTTGCTTTCCCAGCATTGCATGTGTGTGTGTGTGTGTGTGTGTGTGTGTGTGTCTGTGTGTCTGTGTGTCTGTGTGTCTGTGTGTGTGTGTGTGTGTTGAGTGCTACCACAGAGGCCTGATAAACTGAAACAAGTAGATTAAGAACAATGTTTTTCATTGTGGTGTGCATAGTATCAGCGTTGCATGTTTTCTAGCAGATTGAAAGAAATGAACTGCTGACGAGACGCTTGTCAACGTTTTCCTTTGAGAACAGAGGCCTGTTTGGATCTCTGTGTTTTCTACTGTCTCTGACAGGCAAAGGACGTGTCAGTGTGTGTGTGTGTGTGATGGTTTGTTACTCTGCTTGTGACGGCTTCAAGTCATGAGGACAACAGTAAAAAGAGAAACCCTACAAAGTGATTAGAACTTTGAAATTTGTTAAGATGAGGGTAAAGGTGAGGATTGAAGTCACTTTGAAGCAGTGTTTTGAGAGGTTCTTGCTTCATTTGGAATATTAAAAAGGGTAAACCAATATATCAAATATCTATCATATATCAATATACCAATATATAACCAAATATATGATAGAAAGGGAGGGGCGGGTGTATTTGATGAGCAGAGTGCTTTACTCAGTTTGATTGGGCAGAAAGTTTGCATTTGTAGGCTGGTAGGATTGAAGGAATCAAAGGTTTTCAGATACAACACTTTCGTCATTTGTACATTATATCATTTGGTAAATATTGGTAGTAAGTGAAAGGATTTTTCCAAATTTGATTAGATATAGAAGGTAAGGCACAACTTTAGTCTGCTGCTCTTTGTGGCGCTAGACAATTACGTGCTGTACGCCACAGCAATGGTTATTCACTTGGAAGTTAAATCAACTCCATGAACAAAATCAAGAATCTATGAATGTGCAAATAGTGTTTATTTCAAGTTTAAAGTTTCAGAGCTCCGGGGTTGATTCAGATTTTACAATGAAAGAGTCAGCGGAAAGTTCTCACAAATACATTAATCCAAGTGTGTGTGTGTGTGTGTGTGTGTGTGTGTGTGTGTGTGTGTGTGTGTGCGTGCGTGTGTGTGTGACACTTGTATATGTATGTGCCAATATGTGAATATTATTCAGACTGACAAATACTAACATAAGGCGTATACCCTCATAGCGTTCTAGACAGCTTTAACTGGAGGCTGAATCTTTTTATCACCCCGTCTGACCTGTGGTCTTACAGCCCACCTCCATTTACAGCATCTGCTGTATCACTGCTACTAATACACAACTAGAACGTAGGAGACACAACCCAGGAGTTTTTGTATGTTTTCTCAGAAGCAGAAGCACATGACCTTACATGTCAACAGTTCTGTCTTGGCTCACGACACACACACACACACACACACACACACACACACACACACACACACACACACACACACACACACACACACACACACACACACACACACACACACACGGACACACACACACACATACACACACACACACACACACACACACACACACACACACACACACACACATTTGCACAGACCCACACACACACACACACACACGCACACACAGCCGAGGGCTAGTTTGAAGTAGGAAAAACCTTTTTCGAGGTAAAAACTGCCCGACTCTTTCCTTTCTCAGCCCTGTGGTCCCGTGAGTGAAGTCCAGAATTAGATGTGAACTTGCTAACCCTCTGCTTGTTCAGCTCAGCCCCCCCATCCAGTGGTTCAGCTGCTCTGCCGTCGAGCGCTGCCGCCATCAATGTTTTATGCTCAGAGAGAGAGAGAGGGAGGCAGAACATTTCTGTGTGCTAAGGCGGAGAGCTTTTCCTCCTGTCATGCATATTTCATCCGCCTGTTCTTCTTAGTAGTCAGGTTCCATTGGATTGGACGGCTCTTTGGTTGGGCGGAGTGTTTGTGTGTGTGCGTGTGCGTGTGTGTGTGTGTGTGTGGACAGAATAGATAGATAGACATTCACGTAGGTAGAGGGTAAAGCAATAAATATAGGCATTACTGATTGCTGAATATTGTATTTTAATTTCCAGGTATAACGTTCTAGCTGTGACAGTGACTTTGCCCTTCATTCTCCTCAGTTATTTCGATTTATTCCGATTCCTCCGCTGACAGAAGCAGCTGAAGACCACGTTGGGGTTTCGTCTTGGTACAACGCTCAGGCAAATTCTCGCAGGGCAGTTATCTGTTCAGGGCTGAAGACATGTCACACTCCGCTGAGTGTACAAGCACTCGCTGCACATACAAGCTTAATCTCAGCTGTTTTCCTGCAGGGTTATTTAACATATGGAAATAATTTACATGATGTGCTTAGATACAAATGTGCTGTCATGTGCTGCGTTGATTGTCTGTTGTTTTCTCTTTTTGTCGATTTGACTGCGAGTAGTAGGGCTACATTCTTTTTTGTGGGAAAATGGCTCTTTGGGAGTTACTTGGGTTGATTACTTGAAAGGGATAAGCCTGAAGCTGCTCTTGAAAGAAATATGAACCGCAGTGTTTTTTCTTACCTGTGCAGTCGGAGATGTTTGTGTTGCTTGTGGTTTTTCACTCTTAAATGCAGAGATAAAAGGAGAGAAATGGCAAACGCCAAACCACAAGTGAAATCTGGCTTTATCTGAAGTTTGCACCAATGTGAAAAAAGTATGTAAACACAAATTGTCCAGGGGTGGTAATGAGGGATCCTGTAATTTCAAAAATATTCCATGTGCGGCAGCATCAAAATAGTCCCAAATTATCAAGATCAAGACATCACACGTAAAGAAATCAATGGTTTCCCAAGATGAAAGCACAACAAGTTAAGTGAAGAAATATGTTTTCTTAAGTGGTTTCCCTTCATGTAGCAGTGAAGTCCTGAGGTAATAGCTAACTTTATTTGGTAAATGTAGATTTGCCTTGTTGGTGTACAAAGCCTGGGATGTTATATGACCTTGTGAATCCTTGTGAACTGATGTGGACATCAGCTTATATCAACATACAATATTTGGGATGCTAGCACTGTTTTTTTTGTTAATGATAATTTTAAATAATTAATGAAGATAAGACAGCTGGAGTTTTGACAGGAAATGGGAGAGAGAGAGGGGGGGTGACATGCAGCAAAGGGCCAGAAGTTGAAGTTGAACCTGGGCCGCTGCAGCGAGAACTTTTAGCCTCTGCTCTAACCACTGAGCCACCAGGCACCACTTGTTTTTTGTTTCTGAAATCATTTACAGTACTTCACAACTTTTTTTTTGCTTGTGACCTTTAAAACGAAGCTTCAAGAAAAGACTAACTTGAGCTTTTCTGATTTAATTCAAAAATCATCAGCCATTCTAGCAGGGATAGAAACATGTGATGGTCAGTTGGTTGGTTCATCACTTTGGTACAGACATTCACGACCCCTCATGATGCAGATGTTAACGTGCTAACAAATAATAAGGAATAAGATGATGAACAAGGTAAACATTATAACCTGCATGACATCAGAATGTTGTCATTGTTTAAGCGGGCGTGTTAGCATACTGATATTAACACTTAGCTTAAGCACCGCTGCAACCAAGTACATTGTCACAGTGCTGCACAGCCGTAGACTGCTTTCCCTCCTCTTTTCAACTCTGAGTGCTGCTGTTGCGTCTTCTGCTATGGTCTTCTGCCAAGATTGAGATGAAGATGCCAGAGTGTTTTGTGCCAGCTTGTCCACATTCCAGCAAGAATGGGTTAGGGTTCGCGTGATGGCGTGACATCACATATGCGACATGAAATGTAGTCTTTCTCATTACGCTTTTTCCAGAGCCTTTCACTAAACTGTCCTACAATAAAATGTCCAACTCTTTACTTGAAAAATTATCATTTAATTCCACAAACATCATATGTGTAATGCAGGACGTATAATGACTGGGACCAGAAAATAATTGTTCCATTTCCATAGACAACAATGTATTTTTTTTCGGAGTTGAGGGTTCTGTTGGAAGGGCCGGGGCTTACCAGCTCTATTAACTAGGATTGTTTCAAAACGCATCTTTTTGTGTAGTTCAAATGTGTTTTTACCCCTTTTCTGCTGACTTGTAAATTACCCTCAGATTTTTTTGCAACCTTTAACTGGTCTCAACCCCCATGTTGACAACTACAGATCTAGAGCAGTATTTGATGTGTCACTGAGTGTGTGGAGGGGCAGGTACGTGGGCACTTGGGAAACCAACGCCCTGTTGTACAGCAATGTCAGTAACAACTAGATAATTCTTTTAATATCTGTAGATATGTCAGTACGTCGTTTCATCCACAGGGCTGTATTTAAATGAAATCTGTGACACTTTTGCTGCTCTTGGCACTGAATGAGCGAATTGTGCAGTCTCAGCAGAATGAATGAAAACGACTCTGTGAAGGAATATTATCATTCACTCACTGGACCAACTTTTGGCTCAGAAGGTTTTTAATTTACAGCTAAACTCCATCCAACCCCGGCTGTACCCAGAGAGTATTTCCCTTTGAAGCTCCCCTCTGTGCAACCCTCTGAAACTGTGCCTTCTTATCTGCATCTCCATCAGAGACAGTCCTTTTGTATTTTTTACCCCCGACCCTGGCTGCTTGGGAAACGGAAAGACGGTGTGTAATTCCTGTGTGTTCCTGCACATACACACACACTCTCACACATCCAGCTTCATTGTGCTGATGCTGAGGAAGCCCGGCCTGCTGTGTCAGCGTTCCCTTGGGCAAAGCTGCTATGCAGATGTCCTCTGAAGCATGGTGATGAAAATAGGAAGTTGCTTTGATCAAAGCACCTGCTGTGTTATTTCAATGCTGCTGTTGCTGCCTGAGCCCATATGGCACCTGTGCCAGCTGTCAATCACCTCTCAGATACAGATGAATACATTTTTCATATCTGAAAGCTGGATTGGAGCAGCAGACTCTATCAGCAGAATGTGTCCCACCAACAATTAGACTACACTAAGTTAGTTTTTCTTTTATTATACCTGAGGAATTATGATTGGAACGTCATACATGTCCCCGTTAGCGTTTTCCAACAGAAAGTCTCAGGGCGTTTTCACACCTATAGTTCATTTCCTCAGCTATGCTTTTTCAGCTGGGTTCAGTTTATACAGTTGCCGTAACCTGCCACATCCCACAATGCAAAGCGCACCTGACTACAGGAGCCGTTCAAACTTGCAGGGTACACCTGGTGGTTGGGACCATGGTGGGCAGAGACCCAAACAGACCCAAAAAAACCCAACACAAAATGACCACAAAGAGACAGAAAAATTACTATAGGGATGTACAGAACCCATAAAAAGATGCTAAATGACTGAAAATAGACACAAAACAACCACATAGAGACAAAAATGAACACAAAAACACACAAAATAATTAAACATAGATGTAAAATGACCACAAACAGAAACAAAATGATGACTTAGAAACATAAACGTATGTCTAAAAAATAGACGCAAAACAAACAAGAGACATACAAAACAACTGAAAATGAATGTAAAATGACCATGAAGAGAAACAAAGACTCTGAATTTGGGTGTCTTGTTCCTACGTTGACCGAGTGGGGGGTCTCCTACATGTCTGTGCCCAGGGGCCCGTTCAGAATATCTCAGAATATGTCCCTGGTTTGGACGAATCGAGGTCTGATCACATACTTACCACAAATGAACTGCTCTAGAAATTTCTTGGAACCGAAAAAATTGCACCAAGGGGGAAAATGCCCTCAGACTGAGTGAGAGAACTTATCTTAGAGAGCAAACATCACTGAGCATTGTTTGATTATCTCTGCCATCTTTGAACTCCTTCTAGCTGCCTTCAGGCACAAAATGCAGCCGTTCCTGTCCAGTTTTCCACACTTCTGGGTGATGGGAGCGAGTTCAGGTCAAGCACCTCGCTCAAGGATTCCTCGCCAGCTGATGTGTTGGAGCCTTTCATTTCTGGTCAGAAGATACCCCGCTCTGCCCTCTAGGCTTCTTTCCTCTCATTTAATATGCTGCTGTGAGTCTGTGTAATAAACCCAAGCTCCTTTTAGCTGACCTGTCACTCTTCCATCTCCCATCCAATTCTTTCTTTCATCCTTTTTCTCTTAACTCCTCTCCCCTCGCAGAGAGTATTCCCTGTAAGCACGTCTTTATCACAATCAGAACTCCAAACCTTATCTTGCTTGTTTTCTGTCCATCACAGATATTTCATTCTGTTTCATCATGAGTCGACCGGCCTTGAGTCTCTCGCATGCCTCAAAAGTACGTTTCTGCAGGGAGGACTTGTTCACAACTGAATCTGATTGATCTTCTTAAGAAATGAGAGACTGAAGTCGATTTAGCTGCCACACATAAGCGCCTGCTCGGTCTTTGTGCGTGCGTCTTTGTTTGTGTGACCCAGTTTGGATGCAGTGAGATGCTGACACTGTAACCCCTTCACCTGCGTCTCACAGCGTGCTGACAATAAACATTAATCACAGATGTGCGTCTTGTCACTCACAGTGTGTCAGTGTGTGTGTACTTGTCACTTTTTGTATAATCAGAACTGCATTTCCCTCGCGCTGTTTGACAGTAATTTGATTGGTCACATCTCACCATCTGCACCCACGCAGCAATCTGAACATTTTCTCTGTGTTTGTGCTCTAATCTCATTAATTAAACGGGGCAAGCGCAGATTTACACAGAAATAATTCATATTTACAGAAACACTACACCGCCACTTCTAATGCAAACTTGACAAAGTGTTTACAAACATGTCAAATTCATTCATTAATATGTTTCGCTACAGCATTTCTCATCATAGCAAACGGATAAACTAGCCCTAATGTCTACTTATGAATCAGAGCCTGCGTGTGTTTGTGTACTTGTGTATGCTAAGCTCACTCATTGGTCAAATCTGATGCGTACTGTAATTATGAGCACGACTGCACTCAGCTCTGCTCGCTCACTGATACATCACCCCAAAAACCCGCAGTAATCGCTCCAGCAGTCAATTAGAGTGTGGCTGTAATTAAGACTGAACTTTAATCCTGTCTAACTCATCTATTTTCCTTTCATTTAGTAGAGAGCCGCTCCTTTTATAGACTTTTTTTGTTGAGGCAGCCATCTATGATCAACAGTTTTTAAAATCTATTTTTAATGCTGCCACATGAAAGGGCTTTGATATTTCCCTCCTCATGAATTGTGAAGAGGCAAGAACCCAGTATGTTTAAGAGATTTCTCCTCTGATATTAATGTTCGTTACAGTATTAATTAACCTTCCTTATCTTCCGTAGATGCTGGAAACCCTTTGATTATCTCTGCTTCCACACACACACACACACACACACACACACACACACACACACACACACACACACACACACACACACACACACACACACACACACACACACACACACACACACACAGAGAGAAAATGTCCTAACATGTGTGTTTTACCCTGTTGAGTTGTCACGGTAGCGAGTAACAAATGTCATGTTGACAGAGGAGAGGAGGAAGATGAACGGAGGAGAGGTGTCGGAATTGCAGCGTATATGGTTGGGTGATTTTCTTTTCTATTTTCATATCGTCCCATCGTGATTACTTGAGGCCGCCAGAAGTGAGGCGGCGATGTGACTTGTATTGCTTTCTGAAGACTATGTAAATAAACATTTATAAAAGGGTGTGAACATTTTATGTAAAATATTTCAACATTAAAAACTCTATTCAACGGCTCCCTCGTAAAAGTGTGTGCTTGGCGTGACGATATCACAGCATCATGTTCCGTTTGACATTATTGTCTTGTCTTTAATATCACAATCCAAATCATATCCATAGCTTTAATGACTTCTCTGGAGCAAAGTTGATGGATGATATGGGGAATCGAAAATGGAGCTTCCCTCCCTTGTGCGGATCAGCAGGGCTCACTCCAACAGAAACATCTCTAAACGCACAGTAGGGTGCAGATTCTAGAGAGGATTTTATAACATCTTAGTTCTGATAATAAGTTAGTTGAAATCGCTTTAATATCGGTGTATGAAAAAACAATAGTGGATCATCCCTTCAAACGTTGATATACAATCCGATCCGAAACAAGCCTATTGCGGCACTTTATTTTTTATTTTTACTTTTTCATATTTGTTCTTATAGACCGACTCGTCAGATGGAGAAGAACCGTCGCAGGGTCCAAAAGCATGTTCTGTTGTTTCTTATTCCTCTCCTGTCCCCATTCTTTTCCTGCTCCTCCATCATCCTGCCATGAAAGCCCCGGCAAACACACACACACATACACACACACAATCATATTCACACACTCAAAGAACTAGTGGCTATGCATATTACATGAGTCCTCCACCTCTGAAGGCCTCTTTGCTTTTTTCATTTTGCAACTTACAGCAGAGATGATGAGGTGGAAGCCAGATCCTGCACTTAAAGGGCTGTTTTCCTACTTTACCGCAGGAACCAGAAGCTGCTGGTTATGGGAGACGTGGTGCCGTTTAAAATTCAGCAATATCTTTGTGTAATGACTATAAACAGTTTAGACGGGGAAATTAAGGAAATCCTTAATTCTTTCGTTGTGCTGGTGTTTCTCTGTAATAAGAGCACATTTCCCTATGGCTTTCTTTTTATCTCCCTTCCTTGAGTTTGCTCTGCATCTCTTCCCTGCCTGCCTTCACAGAACGTGGTACACACCGTGGTGGAGATTTTTCAACGACAAGCGCTTCCTTTTTTTGTGCCTTAAGGTTTTACTATAAGTTTTTCATCTATTTAATTGTCTTTTAAATTACGATCCATCCAGGAGTGAGTTAAAACAATGATGATTGATCATATGACCCACTAATGAAAGCACATGTTGCCTTTTTGCCGAGTATTCCATTATCCGTGTCTGTGGCGACTTTCCCTCTCTAGATGTAAATAAGCCGTCATGTTAGTGACGCTGCTGACAGCGGTTGGTCTGTCGGCCGAGATCGTCATAGCAACGTTAATGCTGCATTTTATTGTAATCGGAAATCAGGAACTTCCAACTTCAGCAGAAGTGTAATAGGAACATGTGTGTGTGAATTTAAGAGGGTAACATATAGGGGACGGACCGGAAGCAAAGAGGTGAATGTGTTTTTAATAAAGTTTACAAAAAAGCAAAAAATAAAAATAAAATAGATAAACGTCAACACACACAGCGACCCTGAACGTGCCAAGATGGAGGGCTCTGAAAGAACAGGCTCGCCTACAATTACAGAAACAAGCTATCTGAAATATGAAGGAGTAAAACTTTAATGACTTCAGAAAAAACAATATCAGGAGTTTTCTTGGATCCAACAAACTGGAAACAGTCTTGTGTGATTGCACTTAATAGTGTGACTGCAAAGGGAGCTAAATTGTTGGATGTGCGCGCCATGCTAACAGCCGTTTCTGCAGGGAGGAGTACAGGTGTGTACTCTGGATGTTTGACCAGTTTTGTTTTGAAGATTCTTTTTTGGGCACTTTTTCAAGACAAGAAATGGGGTGAGAGAGAGGGGGGGGACGTGCTTGACCAGTTTTTACTGAATCCAAGTAAATCTAGATGGTTTCTAGTTAGTCACAGTAGCAGACTGGCTCAGTTATTGTCTCAGTAATACAACTGGAGTGCGTGTGTGTATGTGTGCACAAGTGTGTTTTCCAGGAATTCCCACTAGTGCCGGTTTGACATGAACAACAGCCAGGATGACTAATTGTTGTGTCTGTGGCTTTTGGGTTGCAGCTGCTTTATTACGCCACTCCTTAGCCGTAAACACAGACACACACGCACGCGCACACACACACACGCACACGCACACGCACACGCACACACGCACGCACACGCAAAGGCACACACACACAATACAGACACACACAAACATGCATACGCACGCACACACACACACACACACACACACACACACACACACACACACGCACACGCACAGGCATACACACACAATACATACACAGACAAACACGCACACGCACACACACACAGACGCACACGTGCACACACACACACACACCCACACACACACGCACACATGCACAGACACACACACACACACACACACACACACACACACACACACACACGCACACACACATGCACATACCTAGATGAATATTTGTGTGTGTGTGCATGTTAATGCATGCTTTCCTTTCTGTTTCATTTCTCTCATGTCGTTTTATCCTCCTCCCTCTCATGCAGTGATTGATCCTCTGCTCAGAGGCGTCTCTTGAGTGCGCAGTGATGAGTGAGAGCTTGTGCCGTGTTGTCGTGTTTTTGTTCGTACCATCTGTGTTGTTGGGAATGAGTTTTTGTAGGCAATATGAAGGGTTGAGAGCGCCCGTGCCTGTCACACAAATACTGTGATTGATTCGGCAATGCCGCTCTGTTGCTATTGCTTTGCTTGTGTTTATGACTTTCTCATTTGCATGAGGTAAATTAATACGCTAGCTCTGCTAAGTGAATTAAAAAGGCTGTGTATGAAGATCGTGTGTAGGTGTGTACATGCATGCACACTGACCAACCTTATTAGGGATGTATGATATGAGTATATATGATATGTGTTTATTATTGATATTGCAGGGAAAACCTGTTGTGTAGCCCTGCTACCCCCTGTGAACTCCTATACTTTCTGTACTATAAAGAATGAAGGCATTTCAGATCATACAACTGAACATCAGGAGCTTTGTCAAGAAATTTCAAAAGTTTGAGCAGAATTTGCCATTTAATCCCCTTAGCAGTGAGAAACTTTGTTTGAGTTAGATGAGAATATCACTCATATCTTCATCCAGCAGTGGGTTGGCTTAGCTAAACCCAAAGACAAAAATAAATCTAACTCCCAGCAAGAAAACAAATATATGCAGCGGTGTAGTGGTAGTTGATGGGGTGGGTGTACTAGTAGGAATGGTAGGTTACAGAGGAGGAAGTGGGTATACCCTCCTATATATTCCACTGGCTTTTTGGCTGATAGGTGGGTATACTGCAAACCACCAGAAAAACCACCACTACACATATTAACTTATTTCCTAAAATGTGGAATTACTTTTTTAAATGTACATTTCTATGTTAAGTGACAGAAAAGTGAGAAACCAAAATTTTTAAAGCTAAATGTAAACCAATCACAACTTCAATGCAGCAATTTCTGGTAGTTCTAGATACAGCCCTGATAAAATGTACACAAAATAAGTTTTGAACTATTTTCGTTCTATTTACAGTCGCTGGATGAAAAGGGGTGAACCCCAGCGATACAGGAAATGTTTGAGCTTTCAAGTGTCTTCAACAAAGGCAGAGAGAGTGAGAGAGAGAGAGAGAGAGAGAGAGAGAGAGAGAGAGAGAGAGAGAGAGAGAGAGAGAGCAGTAGAGAGAATATTTCCACACAGGTATCAGTAGCAGCAGGGTGACTGAGCTGCATGAGAGCACACATCAGGTGGATCTAGTGAGGATGTGGACCAGCAAATGGGCAGAGTGGTCAGTTTCACATAAGAAGCTGAAGCAGGTCAAGTTTATTCTTTCATTCAAGAAGCAAACGTTCAGTTATCTTTGAACTGAAGCAATATGTATGGAAAATCTGTGTACAAACTATCATACAAGACATAAACATATATACATCACATATATACTATACCGTGCATGTAGGGGAGCTGGAGGCATCAGCTTTTTTCAAGAGCAAGAAGGAGAAGGAGAAGACAGGACAGGACTGACAGAAAATCTTTTGTATCAAAACACAGATTATATTCTCTGAGGATAGCAATGAATCTTTTTGGTCTTTCCGGCGTAAAATCATTCCAGGGTCTTTTTCGGCAAATACACTCATCAAATAAGCAATTGAGACAATTTTTGTGTAACAACTATTAACGGAGAAATCCCGGAAAGTCGCTGGAGTCGCTAACAGTCGAATGCGACTAAAACACTGATAGCTCGTGGCAGTGCGATTGAAGGCATTACAACGTCTTTTTTAACCACTAATACTGCTTAAAGTAACAGCAAACCTCTGCAGCAGCATGAGAAGAGTCCCTACACAGAAAACAAAGCACCAATGGGCTCCTTCCTTTTGGATTGCCTTTGGTCACCGATTTGAATGGACTTTACTATGAGAGGAGCTGGTACTGGGACCAGTTGGTAAGTCTTTAAAACACTCTTAATAAACTCTGGGTTCACTCACTACGTTGTTGGTGCTTCGTTTTATGTGTAGGGCTCTTCTCATGCTACTGCAGAGGTTTGGTGTTATCATGACCAGAATTAGTGGTTAAAAAAGACATTTTAATGCATTCACCGTACTGCCCCGATCTAATCAGTGTTAGCCGCATTCGGCTGTTAGTGTCTCCAGATTTGTCTGTTAATAGTTTATACACGAAAATAACTGTCTTAATGGATTATTTTATGTATGTAGGTGCCGAAAAAAACCTGGGGTTGATTTTACGCTGGAATTTCACTTTAATGGATGTGTTAATTTGCTGCTGTGGTGGGCTCATGTTCCTATGTCTATACCTGCAATCAGGCTGCAGCCGGTCCAGTCCTGATCCATGTGTGCAGCAGCTTCATTGGATGCATTAACATTAACATGTTGGATCTCAAACACAGTGTCACGTTACACTGTTTTATTTATGCACCACTTCTGTATATCCATGCATCTGTACCTCCACAGTTTGATCCTACAAATGCTATACTTTAAACTTTACTGATCCACATACAGCAGAATGTACATGATTACAATAGCATTAGTTCAGGCAGGGCACTCAAGTTGTACGTGTTGATTGGCGTCAGCTGTTGAATTCATGTCTGACACATGGTTTTCCCAATCAGAGAGGAGCACACACTGGGCCTCATGCAAGAACCACTCGTACAAACTGATTTGTTCTTAAGTGGCTTGTACGAGTGATTTAGGGGAACTGATAAGGATAAGAAAATGTTCTTGCATGAGGCCCAATGCACCTCTCCTTCTCTGATGTGTTGTGATGACCACACAGCTGCTTTCACATGTTCAGTGTGTGAAAGTGAGGCCCGTCCTTCTGTCCACTCAGACCACAGACTACAATATATTACACCAATGAAAGATGGCTGGCAGATTACAGAAGCCGACTGACACGGGGAGTGTGTCTTTGTGTTTGGATGAGGTGCTCCTTCGAGCCATTAATCAGTTTCTAACATACCACTCCATCTCCGTCTAAAACATGGTACCCACAGGTGCATGCTTCCCCCTTTGACACATACACACCACGTACGTTAAGGCAGAGGAAGAGGACTCCACATTCCTGTCTCGACCCCCCTGGGCCCCACATATAGTTGGCACGATGCCTCCTTGAATGAAACACACTCTTTCACTGCCCTCTTGCACATACGCATGAAATGTTCGCCATCTGTTTGGATTATATATAACACACACGCACACATATATACACACACACACCTTTGTTGTCGGCCCTGAAGATGCGTATCTCTGGCTTTGCGGAGGAAGAGGATATGATACGTGCATCACTCTCTGAGAATATTTGTAAGCAGCTATCATGTCTCACCATGAAGGCAGATCGGATCAGTATTCTGTGAGAAACCACAAGCACACACACACACACACACACACACACACACACACACACACACACACACACACACACACACACACACACACACACACACACACACACACACACACACACACACACACACACACACACACACACACACACACACACACACACACAAAGTATTGATTTCATCGACCATTTCTGTAATGAAATCTGTCCTCATGTTTTCAGCCAGTGATCCACTTGTCCCATGCCATTAATCTGGAGCTCTTGGTGTGTGTGAAGATGTTTTACTTCTGTGAGACTGACATGTGGCCTGTAGTATGGATAAGGAAGCAGAACATTCCTGATGTATGTTACAGTATATCAACAATATTTAAACAGAATAGGTAGAAGGAAAAAAAGATTGGCTTTGTTGGTAACAGCTGCTTGTGTTCAGCAATTTTATTTAGTGCTGAAATGACAGCAGATTATTAGCAAATATTGGATAATTAATTCATTAATTAATTCATTATTATATACTATTATTATTAATCAAGCACAAATAACAAATATTTGCTTTTTCCATCTTCTCAAATGTGAAGATTTTGCTGATTTTTTTAGTTTTATTTGAACTAAAGTTAACATATTTGAGTAGTATTACTGTGGTTTGGAGTGTCATCTTGGACTCCAGGTGGGTCTTTTTCAGTTTTTACAGACAAAAAAAATAATAAAGCAACTAATATAAATAAATGATTTATAAAGAAAACATGAAATAGTAGTTACTTGCATTTCAAAAGGTAAAAGTTGTGAAAATGACTCTGAAAATGGTTGTTTCTATTAAATTGTCCACCTCTCCTTGCAGATGACCTCTTTAACTTTCAGTTGACGTAAGATGAGGAAAATGTGTTTGTGCTCCACTGTAGAAGCCTTTTATGAAACATAATCAGGTTTGGGCACACACACACACACACACACACACACACACACACACACACACACACACACACACACACACACACACACACACACACACACACACACACACACCCCTCCTAATTGATATGTCCTGTGTGCGTTGGGCTGCTCACGCGGCTCATGTTGATTGATCCGCTGATGGGATGGATGCTGTCAAGCTTGTGATCTAATCCGTTACAGCAAAGAAGTTTACCCACTGAAGATAGAGAGGATAGGAGAGAGAAAGATCTCTGTCTTTCCTCTCCTCTCTTTCTGTCCCAACACATCCCTCACTTCACTCGCCTCTCTGATTACAGTTTAAAGAGTGCACCTCGCAGGAGCAGACAGACAGGGGAGGAAGACTGATGGGGCAGGCAGCCAGTCTGGGACCAAACAGATTAAAGCTGCGTCTCCCCCACCGCCCTCTCTTGTTCATTTCACGTCTTTCACCGTGTGACCGCGGGGTCAAGACGAGGCTGTCGGGCAGCAAGCGAAGCATGAATAAAATGGGATCCCCCTGACAGCCACATTGCTCAACCACGCCCTTTACTGTCTGTTTAATTATCTGGTTTTTGTACCGGACGCCGGCTCAGTTGTCACCGAGAAACTTGAGGGTTGCTGAATGTTCACTAAATGCCACTTTGACAAAACACCATCCTGTGTTCAGTCATATCTGTGTATATTATCTGCAAGACAAACCTCTCTTCAACAGCCTCAGGTTGGATTGCTGCAACCGCAACCCATAGTGATTGAATCTGAGAGGGTAATTCTAATCTATTACAACGTGGGTCTTGTTTTCGTAGCTTTGCTCTGTAATAAAAAGGTCTGAGAACATGGCGACTACACTGAAGACCGATGGAGCAAGAAACACGAGCAGTCAGGTGATCATGCAGATTGTAAACAAAACCCATGGGTAGCCAAACATAGCCTATTTGGAAAGAAAAAAATGATAGTACATCTTCAAATTCTCACCAAGTTAGTCAGTTATAAAGATCAAAGGTACCTGCAGACTGGTTCCACTTTTAACTACTATACTTGCTGTAATTATGCACACAATGTTCCCGTGCAGTGAGGGATTATTACCGTCATATTAAATACTTAACAGTTTATATGCTTATTTATTTATTTAAAGCTTGTGAAGGCAATGTTGTGTTGTGATCATGAATAAAGTATGGATAATCATGCTGTCAGCTCAGCTTTAACTTTATGGGAGCTGGCATAGTGGGCCATAGCAAAGTAATGGCATAATATTTGTCGTAAAAAGTGTGAGAGTGTGATCATACTGGTCTGTATGTTGCTGTTGAATCTGTGTCCTCATGCGATCTCAGAGCAGCTAGAAACTTAATAACGACTTGGGCTGGAAGATAACAGAGAAGTCACTATTGCTGAGCAGACAAAAGACACAGTCAGAGTGAACATCTACATTGGAAACATAACGCAGAAACAGCAAAATGCGCAGTAAAACACCACAATATAGCTTGTTGCAGGTATAAAGGCCCCACATTATGCTTATTTTTAGGTCGATACTAGTATTTGGGTTTCTACTTGAACATGTTTAACATGGTTTAATGTTCAAAAAACACATTGTCTTTCTCATACTGTCCGTCTGAATATTCCTGTATTCACACTCTGTTTTAGCGCCTGTCTCTTTAAGTTCCCCTCCAGAAAAAGCCCAATCCGCTCTGATTTGTAAGCGTTTCTGGTTCTTCCACATGTACGTTCTGTTCTTCACCATCGTTGCAGCCAGGGGGATGACTGTAACAGCACTGTAGCTGCACTTTCTACCAATATATAGTATAGTTGTGACATCACAACTGTACAGAAGTCCTGACGGCTCGTTTAGATTTAGATTCAGATTCAGAAAACTTACTAACAGAAAATCTGCTTTGACGTGGCTCAACATACAAACAGAGTATAAGATAAAGATTAACAAGTATAAAGATTAAAAACTGTAAAAAAAAAAAAAAAAAAAAAAGGGAAGATAAAAGCGTAAAGTGTGTAAAATGTGTAAAGTGACAGTGCGTCAGGATTCATTTGTCCATTGTTCATTGAATTATTAAAGACAGTTTCTGGATACAGGCTAGCATTTATTTTTTTGGGCAGTTTTTGAGCCTTTTATTAAATAGGACGGACAGGAAATAGGGTGAGAGAGAGAGAGGGGGGAGACATGCAGCAAAGGACCGCAGGTCGGAGTTGAACCCGCGGCCGTTGCCTCTAGGACCTTCAGCTTCTTTACATGAGGAGACTGCTCTAACCATGCAGCCATTTTGATACTTTCACAGTATTTATATTGTACCTCAACCTGCTATATTATGAAAAAAGACATGGAAATCTTTTTGCAATATGGGACCTTTAAATCCTCCCACACTGCCGTAGCAGTGTTGGAGTGTTCCCACGCTGACCAAAACCACGAAAATAAACCCACCTTGTAATAAAAGCCGAATCTTGAGAGTATAATAATAACGGTAATGATTACATTTTTGTGATGAGCTGTCACAGCTCTTGTTGTCAAATCTGCACAGCCTAATCTCATAATCCGTCCAGCTATTTCCCCCATTATAGCTTCTCACTGACAGGCTGATACAAACAACCTCAGTAGGGGCTAATACTGTGTCAGCGGGGCTGGATCGCCCATCCAAGGATGAGATGCTCACCATCTGCTGTGTTTACACTTTCAGACTCTCAGACTGTATTCTTTTGACAACCTTTGATGCTATAATGATTTCACTTGTCTCTCGGGTCTCTTGGTTCAGTCTAGCCCTGTTTACTCTGGAGTTAGCTGCAATCTTTCATCATGGCTAGAATTCCCCAGGTTCTCAACTTCTTACCAAAGCATGTCAGAGGGATGGGAAGTACAGAGAGAGAGTTTATATTCGGCAGAGTTTAAGAAACGCAGACTGTCATACTCTCCTCGTCAGTCTAATGCTGTAGAACAGTGCTCATCTTTGAGCCTTTTAAAGATCACTTCTGTGGAATTTCTGCTTTATGAGACGAAGTAAAAACCAAATCTAGATTTGAATCTTTGAGTTTCCAGGATTGTCTTAATCTGCTGATGCTTCAAAATGCAGAAGCAGAGGATGAATTAGTGATGTTCAGTTAACAGAATGTTTGCTGATTCAGGAAAAAATGCAAGCCCACAAGTCTTATACCTTTTTAGCGCCTCTTGTGATGAGATATGAGGTGTGGAAACTGGCTGCAAATTGCTCCTCTTTCTCTCTGTCACGCAGAAGCAATTTAATGCCGGGCAGCAAAGCTTCTCAGGCAGGAGACATCTATGTGATCCAAGACGTCTTTTGTGAGAAGACAAATGAGAGATACAAACAAGGGAAACTAAACCAGACAGATAGAGAGAAAAGAGGGTGAGTGTAACATTTTGGAAAACAGTGCCACCTGCGTTTTCTTGTTGCCGGGGGCAGAGCTGGCTGTATGTGAGAGGGCAGCTCATACTCAGAAGCAACAGGAGCAAGAGGTGTCATTGGTCCTCAGAGTCTCCCAGCACCCTCAATCTGTCACCACACATTTTGCACACAGAGTGCAGATTACACACACACACACACACACACACACACACACACACACACACACACACACACACACACACACACACACACACACACACACACACACACACACACACACACAAACACACACAGAGCTAACACACATATACATGGAGGAAGTATTCACCTAGTCCACACCAAAGTAAAAAGGAACAGTGAACTGTCTTTATTATCATGGGATGGACTGCCATGAAATGTTGTACGTACATTCATGGTGTCCAGACAATGAATCCTGATGACTTAGGCGACTTTTCCACTAATGTCCCCATAAGGTACGAGTCTGTGGTTTTGAGTGAAACATTTATTGGATGGATTTCGATAAAATAAGCACAGATATTCATGTTCCCCTCCAACTTCACTGATCATTTAACATTTCATCTAGCTCCATCCAAACTGTAATGTGTTCAGTACTTTGGTTTATGACCACAGAGCTGCAAAACTGATGACATTCACATCAGCCTTCCCTGTACTGCATGGTACGGCTCAACTTTACTCAACTCACCTTTTCTACCAGGTGCTTTTTGTTATTTCATTTTCTACTGCAGATTTTCAATCCGCTGATCAACATTGTGTACTGTGTAGTCTTGCGGTCGCTATCGATGCTAGCTTAGCTATTTAGAAATGGTGCGTTTCTGCTGGATGTCCCATGTTGTTTACGTTGAACAGCAGCCAAAAATCCATCTTGTCAGGCTCCAAGTAATGCATTTGTGTTCAGATTGAAATTGAGCTGGCCAGTCCTTTTGAGTCCTTTGAGGAGCTACTGGCAGTTGAGGGGGGAGCGCGAGGATGACAGCGACACCCGAGGTGACCGCTCGTTCAAAACAACAATGACGACTCCTAAGGAGGTTAGCTAAGATGATGCAAAAGCATGGAGAGCTTTTCTTCTTTGAGAGAAGAGAACAACACTGAAGGCTTTTCTGGATGATTCTTCCCCTGATCGAGTTTGAGGAGTTTGATAGACAGAGGGTTCATCCAATCAACGCCAGGTATGCTTTTAAAGGGCCTGCACTTTCCCAATCAGTTTCCAATCACGCCTTCTCAGATGGTTCTATGTAACAAACCATCTGAGTCAGGTTACCGTATCGGGCCAGTGAGGATTCTATCTGACCAATCAGTGGTCTGCAGGGTTTTAACTCCTCCGTCTAGTATCAGCTCAGCTCATGTGGAACCTGAATAATAAAACCCCAATCATTTCTTTATGTATATGGTAGGATTTACCCATTATTTTCTGATTTGGTACAGCTGTCCTTTTCATTCCATTTTAAATTTCGTTCACATCTTGTGTTTTTTCTTCATTTGAAAGAAAATTGAAAATAAAATGAAACAGAATAGTCATATTCACAGAAGTATCTCGCAGGCTTTTCAAGATACGAATATCTTTAGTGAGCCCTGAAGGGAAGTAGAAACGAACAGGCATACAAGTTGGTGTTTTATTAATAAAGCACATGAATAAAACAGTAATAAAGGATATGATGCAAAACAAATTAGATTAAAACTAGGGCATCAACATAGGGATCATGAAATATAGCTCCACGGTGACTAAAATAAAATTGGCGCAGTGATGGTTTTTGACAGATTTGATGTCAGAATTATGACTTGTCGTCAATCTGGAAACACAGAGGTCTCTGTGGTAGAGACTTTTAATGGGAAACAAGTGACACTGAGGTCCTAATGCCTCCATCATCTTTCCTGTCCCTTTTATAGCCAGGCTGTTTAACACAGTGTGGACACGCAGAGGCCAGAGGAAGTCAACGACCCTCATGAGAGGTCACAAAGACAATCAGCACATTGTGTGACCGAGGAGAGATGTGGTAATCATCCAATCCTGAGAGAAATACTAAAAACAGGAAAAAGATTGTTGCCTGCTGCTGAACAATGAGTAGCACTTTGAGGTTTTTCTGTCTTAAAACAGAATTACAGCCTGTCACAAGCTCTGAGAGGAACAAAAAGCCTCAGTCGACTGAAAGGTCTTCAGCAAAAGGAGAGGGATGCTTTCTCTGTCAGAGGAACTGGTCTTGATTTCTGTCCCATCTTCACGACAGCAGGCGTCCACTCAACGGCCGCGCTTCGACCGCTATTTCAGAAGGAGACAGAGATAGAGAGAGAGAAAGGGCAGCTAGGAGATGTTCCAGCATGCATCAGAAGAGATCTGAAGCGCTCCTGACAGCAAGAGTGTGGATGCAATTATCACCACAATGCCTTATACTTGTGCCTCAAAGAGAAATGTAACAAGAAAATGATACACGCATTCATGTATCTCAAGAATATGTTCCCCTCTCACCCTCTGTTCTTTAGCTCTTCCTTTCAACTCTTCCTTTTGTTCCTTTCTCTTCTGACTTCACCACCCCCTCCATCGCCCCTTCATCTTCCAGCCAAACTCCCCCACTCCCCACGTTGCTCCTGGGAATCTTTGAAACCCTCTGAAATGAAAATGAGTCTGGTGTGCCTCTCTGCGACGACGACCCAGGGCCGAAAATATGTGATTCTCTTCTCCTTTATTATTTTCTATGCACTGGTGTCAATTGATGATTCCAACTACAGTGTTGCATGTTTACTTTTGTCACTCAATTTCTCATCCCCATGCGAAACTCTCTTGCGCTGTGTTTTCCATGTTGTCCCTGCCTGGGTTTGCATCATACAAACACTATGTATGTGCAATAAGAGGAGTGCCATTAATCTCCTTGTCCTGTGAGAACTGTTGTTTGCGAGAGTAATGAGCTCTGTACGTCCGCGCAGTGTCTGTGTTGTCTTTAATTGGTGCACCGTGACTCTATTAGAGGGATCCAGTGTGATTAACGTTTTCTCCAGAGTAGGAATCCAACCTTAGTATGGTAGGCCTGACTTGTTCTAGCTGATTCAATCAACTGCCCTCTGATCTGTGACTAAAAGTGAAAGATTTTGCTGATTTGAATTTCTGAATGTTGACTTTTTCTACCATAACATTTCAAAATCCTAACGCGACAGAAACTCTGTGTCAGGTCCTGCGGAAGTGTGTCTGTGAAATGAAGGAATGTGTGTGTTCCTTGTTCCCGTGCTCCGTGTGTGTATGCCTCCAGCTCTGTCACACAAGCACCCAGGTGTGTTGGACAAACCATAAGGAGCTGATAAATAATAATGATACTCCCGTCTCTCCCCACCTGCCGCTTTTTAATCAGTGCCTTCCACAGCCTCCCCTCCGTTTGTTTGCTTGTCTACGCACAGTCAGGTAGCTAGCAGACGCAGATCAAAAAGCAGTGTAGTTATTCAGTTTCCATTTTGCTGTGCAGCTTTAAGAGCCTGATGGTAGATGGCTGCCTGAGTCAGAGTGTAGTCATGCTGATTTAGACAAAATATCTCAATAACTACGGGTGGATTCATGGACATACATGGTTCCCAGAGAATGAATACTGACTTTGTACCAGCAGGTCAAAGTTTTTAATTTATCATAAATTGTATAAAACATGGACATAGTCTCTGTGATGTTCCCTGTAGGCTTCTGAATAGCCACTGTGAGGCTCATTGTCATCTAGGCAGTGCCTGACTCGCTCAATCTCTTGGCTAATCAAAAAAGGGGCAAAGATTTGGAGGGGGGAACTGAGGCCGGCCGAATGAAGTCTGGTCGCTCAGCTAACCACATGAAATGGCACCCCCTAAGAATTCATAGCAGCCACGCCCTTAAGCCTTAATATACTTTAAACAAGTTGAAGAGTACCATTTGAGGAACTGCTGTTTTTGGTACATCCGCGTTTGCTTGATTCAGAGGTTCTGGATGTTGCCTCTCAATCCGAAAACCTGCACAACTATGACATTCCTATCAGCCTCAGCTGTTCTTTGTGTTTAGTCCTAATTAGCAAATGTTAGCATGCAAATGCTAAGTTGAGATGGTGAACTAGACAAACAATACCCGATAAACATCTGTATGTTAGCATGCTGATGTGTGCATTTAGGTCACAGCCAACTGCTCTTTCTGACTTAAGCAACACAGAGCTGCATGCCATGTACAAGGCTGCACACTGTTTAAAGCTACATGCAGGCAATTATCTACAGTACTGCATCTTAATTCATACGACAGTTACACAGTTTGATTTTATTCTAAGGCTGTGTTTAGACTGACTTTAGCATTGCATGAAAGAGTGCAGTCCTTATTCATTTGAATGGAGCCGGAGGGTCAGCGCATGTGCCTCTGGTCAATGACAAAATCAAAAATAGTTGCTGTGATAACTATTTTTTTTGTCTTGCCTGTGAGAATTATAAACCGTTGTTTTGCCGCATAAGCCTTGAAACGCATTAATCTGTAACTCCACCTGCACATATTTCTAGATCATATTTCATTGTCTGACCTTTACCTTTAGCAACATGCCCCCTCTGCTGTTTAATCTCTGCTAATCTTACAAGCGTTTGCTTTGACTCTAGCTAGTGGATAGTCCATTTTGCTTCAAAGCAATGTTGGTCTACTGATGACTCCCTGACCCTCCCTGCCTGATGTCTGAGGATTGTGTGATTCATTGCTGTTGTTTGTTACATTTTGTTGCCAGATTACAAATGTGAGTGTAACTGTTAATAAACAGAGTAGAGTGGGTCGTCCTCCATTCGAGAGATTGGCGGTTCGATCCCCAGCTCCCCCAGTCCACATGTCGAAGGTTCCTTGGGCAAGACACTGAACCCGAATGAATTGCTCCCCGTGCTGCGCATGGGTGTGTGAATGTGGTTTGAATGATTAGATTAGATGGTATGTAGATGTCCACTGCCATCACTGTGAATGTCTTTGTGAATGGGTGAATGTGAGCAGTAGTGTGAAAAGTGCCTTGAGTAGTCAGAAGACTAGAAAGGCGCTATATAAGTCCATTTACCATTTAAACTGTAATTTTTTAATAAGATTTTGGTCTACAAGTCCAGTTTTCCGAATTAAATTAGTAGGCGTGTATGTGTTTGTGTGTGTACCCTGATATCTGATCTCCCTCCAGATCAAGGTGACTTGGTCTGATGGTGGGTTATGGTGGCGGGCAGTCTGCCCGGATAAAGATGTCAGGCATCGCTGGCAGGTTTGGGACTGCTGTGCGCCCTGTGATACGACTGGCAAACACACTCCCTTGCTGAGCCATGCATAACCCACACACACACCTGCACACTTCCAGTTCAAATAGTCTTAGTCTTTCTGTTTGCATTCCTGTTTGTTTTAGTGTTAGTGTTTGTGCATGGCCGATCTGTGTGTCACTGCCAGTATCCGTTCACTCTCTCTCTCTCTCTCTTTCTCTCTGATGATGCGAGGCACAGGAGGCTTGGCACAGCCTTGATGTCACTGTCATGACAGCAGTCTGAAATCTGAACCTTCCTGCTGCCCGAACCAGCGAGAGGAGGGAGGGATAGATGGGTAGAAACAAAATAGAGAGCAGCAAAGAAATTGAGATAGGGAGGAGAAGACAGAGATACAAAGAAGGAGGGGTAGTGATTCATCTACTACATCTGATTCCTAGATGGGAGTGTGTGCAGATCAGCTCCCTCCTCCCGCCACTCTGTTCTCAGTCATCTCTCCATCCAGGTGACGAAGTTCACTACAGAGGAATAATGGCGAGGGATAATCCCCGAGCTCACAGATAATCAACTGACACCCTCTTACTGCCTGTCAGCTCACTCCCCGTGTCCAGCTCCGCTCGGAGTTATTGATCAAAAAGCTTGGTTCTTGTTTATTCTACTTTGTAGCTTCACTCAATCTCATTTTATCTGTTTTCTCTCTCTCTACCCCCCCCCCCCCCTCCCGCCCCCCCCCCCCCCCCCCCCCCCCCCCCGCCCCCCCACACACTCACTGCACATTGTTCTCATTAGGTTGAGATTTCTCCCTGAGTGTCTTTTGTGCTTGTGAGGGCCTCCATTAAGCATCAGGTGATGGTTTAGTGTAAATAATAGGATATGTGGTTTGTGGTTTCTGTGTGTGTGTGTGTGTGTGTGTGTGTGTGTGTGTGTGTGTGTGTGTGTGTGTGTGTTAAGTTGCTGTCTTATCTTAAAAGGGGTAATGAGGTGGGAAGATTTCATCTGTTTATGTGTGTATGTGTTGGCTTGTGTAACTGTATCCTCTTGCGCTACCTTTTGCCACACATGGGATGAACATGCTAGTACAGCAGTAGTAAAGCCACAGTGAATATTCTATCAAATTCTGAGCCATAAAAAAATAACAGTATTTTAGAGTAAACCAAGTATTTATAATTTGTTCTCTTATTTTAATCTCCAGTGTAAATATATATATTATAAAGCCCTGGTATTGGATCAGTACTCCTATCAGACGATATGCAAGCTCCGGTATTGGAATCGGTAACACTAAGGTAAAAATTGTCAGAACATCTCTACAGGTCTCAAATGT